>NW_027263673.1:7989-10528 GCF_044049455.1 Aspergillus lucknowensis | reverse complement strand
CTTGATGCCGAAGGTTGCTCCGGTCAGCCATCTGTTTGGCGCGACGTATATCAAAAAATGCGATGTCCAGGACCGCCTTGCCAGCATGAGGGTCAGTACTGCTGGCAGGATCCAGCAGGCAAAAAGCATTACCGGCTCCGGACACACCATTTGAGAACCCTGGTCAAATATGTGGAGCGAGGGGGTGTCTTAGAGACTCATGATGATGTTCCTGATAACGTGCGCGAACAACTGAAGGAAGAGGAGCGTCAGCACCTTCTCAAACAAAATAAATCCTCCAACAACCTCGCGTCTAGCTCGATGCTTCCACAGATAAATATCAACGTCCTTCCATCACATTCATCTCAGCCCCTGGTCTCTTCCTCCTGGAACACCGAAGCAGCTCCAAGCACTATCCAAGATAATCTCAACGATATTCCTGGATCTCTCGAAGCAGCAGTGGAAGAATACGCTAATTGGCATCTATCACGGGTGGGGACCGAAAGCTATAAGGAAAATATCAAGAAAGCGCGTGATATAGCATTGGACAACTGTCTTGACATAAGTCAAATCCGTGGGGAAAGCGCAGACTTCTTCGTTCAACAAGGAGTGGCGATTGGAGTGGCACGCAGGTTCGTTGGACATATTACACCTTGGCTCAAGGAGAGGGAGGACGCCGCTTAATATATATACTTAGAGCCGGTACTGTCAATATATTACATTATCGCCTTCACTGGCGGTTACAGTACCATATACGATGTTCATTAATTCCAGTTCAGCATACAGAAGAAGGGAGAGATAGAAACTCTAGCGAGGTATCACGTCGTACAGAATCACTTGGTTGAACACCGAAACGTTTGGGGAAGCGGGAGAGTCGCCCAGCTATCGGTCCGACAAACCTCCGACATCCTGTCTCATCGTCATTCACGTGAGAATCACGTGGATGAATCGAATTGGATCCAAATCTCATTTGATTACCCTTCCCACTCTGTCTCGCACCAAGGCTCTTGAAGATGCCATCAGGGCATACTGAGTGGGATGTGCCTTTTGCTTCCCGTTCGAAGACATATGCTTTCGTTTTCCAACCCTAATCACATGACCGACTTAGAACGGATTGGGATTAAGGTTATACCGGAACTTGCCGACCATATGAACTGTAATGTACCAAACCGGAAGCCGTAAGTTGTGTCTGTAACGGACGAGACCAAGAATCTAGGATTTCTTGGCTTTCGAATCTGGATGTCACGTGGCTATCTGTTGTTCCCATAAGACACAGTCGAACTTCCGTAGCGTACGTAATATTCGGTACACACCCATCGAAATATGAAGGTCTGATTCATTGAATCTAGCAGCGAAGCTGCACTAAATACAAGAGAAATAGGGGTAATCTAACTAACTAAAATAGGAAATAGAAACGATAGTTACAAGGAATGACCGAGCAGACGCTGACTAATACCTAAACTAGCGTTCCTAGCGGTATCCTAAGTTCGACAGATAGTCGCTGGCCTGGAATCTCGAGTCCTCCCACACTCGGCAGCATTGCCTGCCAGAATTAACAATATCCTTTTTAATTGAAGACTATGTTATCAAATCACACAACGAGGCACTGCCCGATGCGAAGGAGAGACATTATGTTCAAGTCGCTTACTGATCTACTGTACCTACAAATTCAACATCTCTGTTTTCCACTCCAGCAAAGTTTGCGCATTAGATACGGTGTCAGGATGATTAGGCCCAAGGATTCGCCTTTGTTTGGCCAAGCAATCTCCTAGTAAGCCCAGAGCTCGGGTATTATGGCCTGAATATTTCCAGGTGAAAGCGAGATTGCCCATACTCGCCAGGGTGTTAGGATGGTCCGCGCCGAGCTTTATCTTGCGAGTCTCCATAACATGCACCTCGAGCTGCTCCGCCTCCTCCCATCGACCTTGGTTGCCATACATCACCGCTAAGTTGGCCATACTTTTGAGCGTTTCAGGATGGTCCACGCCAAGCTTCGTCTTGCTAATCTCCATGACCTGCACCTCGAGCTTCTCGGCCTCGTCCAATCGGCCTTGCTTCCAATACGTCAACGCTAGGTTTGCCATACTCGTCAGCGTGTGAGGATGGTCTACGCCAAGCTTCGTCTTGCTGTTCTCCATGACCTGCACCTGGAGCTGCTCGGCCTTGGCCCATTGGCCTTGGTTCCAATATGTCAACGCCAGGTTCGCCATACTTGTTAGCATGCGAGGATGGTCCACGCCAAGCTTTGTCTTGTTCGTCTCCATGGCCTGCACCTGGAGCTGCTCCGCCTCGTCCCATCGGCCTTGGTCCCTATATGTCAACGCCAGGTTTGCCATACTCGTCAGCGTGTGAGGATGGTTCACGCTAAGCCTCGCATTCCAAGTCTCCATGACCTGCACCTCGAGCTGTTCCGCCTCGTCCCATCGACCCTGGCTCCTATACGTTGATGCTAAGTTCGCCATATTTGTCAGCGTGCGAGGATGGTCCCTGCCAAGCTTTGTCTTGCTAATCTCCATAACCTGCACCTGGAGCTGCTCGGCCTCGTCCCATCGGCCTTGGT
>NW_027263673.1:0-7929 GCF_044049455.1 Aspergillus lucknowensis | reverse complement strand
AATCTCCATAACCTGCACCTGGAGCTGCTCGGCCTCGTCCCATCGGCCTTGGTTCGAATACGTCAACGCTAAGTTGGCCATATTTGTCAGCGTGCGAGGATGATCCCGGGCAAACTTTGTCTTGCTAATCTCCATTACCTGCACCTGGAGCAGCTCCGCCTCGTCCAACCGGCCTTGCTTCCAATACGTCAACGCCAGGTTTGCCATACTCGTCAGCGTGTGAGGATGGTCCACGCCAACCTTCGTCTTCCTCGTCTCCATGACCTGCACCTGGAGCTGCTCTGCCTCATCCCATCGACCCTGGCTCCTATACGTTGATGCTAAGTTCGCCATACTTCTCAGCGTGTCAGGATGGTCCCCGCCAAGCTTTGTATTGCGAGTCTCCATGACCTGCACCTGGAGCCGCTCCGCCCCATCCCATCGGCCCTCTAGGGAATATGCGTGTGCCAAAATTGCAGTGCTCGCAAGGGCTTCTTCAGCCTCGGCACCTAGCAAATCCAATCTCTCCTTATGCGATTTTGATGCCATGTCTTTCGCATCCGCAATATTCCCACTTTCTGACGCGTACCATGCACCTCGGTGGAGTAGTCCAGCCCACCTTAATAGTGGCTCTCGTGCTCCCGGCCGTTGAGACATCGCTGCGCGGACATGAGGAAAGAGCGAGCGGCATCTTTCCCAGTTGTCATATTCACCTGTAGGGAACTCGTTGGATAAATTATGTATAAATCTTTCCCTCCATTGTTCTATTTCTCCATAAGATTTCAGCCATGCGCGCGTAGTTAGTTGCATTAGCCGATGCATAGTAAAGGAAGTGCCACTCTCGTCAACGAAGATAAATGAGTAATTCCTTAGGGTTGTGACATCGTCCTCAAAGTCCGGACCTCCGTCGGATCCAGATTCAGAGGTCTCCCCGTCAGTAGAGTCGTTGGACATTTCTGTCCTTGCTGTGCAGCTGGTTGATGGCTGTCGGCGGATAAGGTCCTCCGGTATCCCTTGCCGATCGAAAAAGCTCATCAGTGAAAGTAGTTCCGCTGCAGAGGGCTTTTCGCGGCGGAGATAGTTGAATGATATTTGCCACGTCATGATAATTGAGTTCTTGGCTTCCCGATCCCGATCAAGGTGACCAGCCTCTCTTTTAAGAAGGTTTATCGCTTCGCTGTCACTCTTCCGGAAGTCTCTCAGGTATTGTGGGACTGAATAGCGACTTCCTCGTTCTCGAATATAGCTAGCCGCCTGGACGATCGCAAGCGGCATACATTCGAGCTCTTCTACTAACTGCTGACTCTCCTGGCCCCCCCCAGTTTGTTTAAGCGTCTTCTGAAGAAGCTCTAGCGCCTCAGATCTTTCCATCGGGTTCACTTGAATAAGATCTGTGTCCTTGACCGTCTTGAGCGCAACCTCTCGGCTCCGACTTGTGATGATTGTAAATCCATTGCAGCTTCTGGGGATGTATTCTACGAGAGGCTTCGTCGGGGCGTTTGACGGCTCCTTTGTTAAAGCTCCCTTCTTTGCCGCTGGAAGTAAACAAAGGAACTGATCATCATCCGCGTTGTCAAGGATACAGATCCATTTCCCTTTCTTCTCATCCCGTAGCCAGTTCTCGACCAGTCGGAATATGTTAGCTTTTGTATCTTGACGTCCAGGTATCTTCAACTGGTCTGCGATGTCCCGGAAACTTTGCTCGAACCGGGCCTCGTTGCTCGCGTGCACCCAAAAAACCCACGTTGCGGCTGACTCGGAGCGGATCTGATATGAGTACTCGATAGCAAGCTGTGACTTTCTTCGAGTTGTGATGTGAGCACCTAGCCAAGCCCTATTCGCTCGACACTTACCCGACACCGCCGAGGCCAACTAGAGCGATTCTTGACCCTGGGACCGAGCTTTTCTTCCGTATCTGACGGAGCAGTGCGTCACGACTAATAAAATCACGGTCGCGCGCGAATGGAACCGTTGATAACGGGCTCGGTGGAGTCTCCGGTCGCTCTAGAGGGGGGCGGCTATTAGTCAGGCGGCTTAATCTTGGTCAGGTTCCCTACCTGGGGGCAGATGGAATTCAGCGTGGATTGAGCCACTGTTATCTCCAACTTGGAGCCCATGATTGCTGCCAGGAAATGATATGGATGCCATGATGGATGCAAGTGCCTTGCGTGTGGCTCATCACAAGAACCACCGTTGGACTTCCACGAGCTGAAAGGAGGGGTGTCCTCAGCCGCTCGTCACGTGACTCCAAGATCGAGTCAGCCCATGCGGACTCAGAGTTCCACAGAATTGAAAGAGCCCTTCAGCAGGTCTATCAAAGCGTGGAATTTATACGCGAACTGGATTGACGGATAGTTTTGTTCATGTCGGTACAACTGAGGTGGATTACGCGGATGGAATATGCCTGGACGCATGCGATCGCTCAAACTGAAAGTGGCTGAGCTGTTTGTCGTGTTTGCAGTAGCTAGCACGTAATTATAGATCACAGAAGGCCAGGGCAGATCTTTTGCCAAATTGAGATGATTATGGAAGACGTTCTCAATGGTGCCCAGCACAGCCGTCTGATGGGCTGTCCACCAGAGCACGGCCACCTCCATGCGCCGGTGTTCAACGTACTCTTTCGCGCCAAGGATGGACGAAGAAGCAGATGCGACAGAAAGCACAAGAACAGAACCCACGATTGCGAGCCTTTTACCAACGCAAACTCTCTAAGTTTCAATCAAATCAGCTAGTCTTTGTTGATGAGTCCGGCTGTGATAAACGGGTAGGCTATAGGCGAACTGGCTGGGCTCCGCTTGGGGCAACCCCAGTCCAAGTGTCTAAATTTCACCGAGGCCAGCGGTATCATATATTGCCGGCGTATGCTCAAGATGGTATCATGCTGTCTCGTATCTATAGTGGCTCAACCGATGCTGCCCTTTTCGAAGATTTCCTGGAACAGCTTCTTCAGCATTGTGGGAGATTTCCAGCGCCAAAATCTGTGCTTGTTATGGATAATGCTTCCTTTCATCATTCACCGCGAGTTGAACAGTTGTGCTCCAGTGCAGGAGTTAAACTTCTGTACCTGCCACCCTACTCACCAGATTTCAACCCTATTGAGGAATATTTTGCCGAGCTGAAAGGTTATATCAAAAAGGTTTGGCCATTATTTGAACGAAACCCTGATCGAGGCTTTCGTGCCTTCCTCCGGGAATGTGTTTACGATGTTGGTGCGAGACGAGAGAGTGCCGAAGGCCATTTCAGACATGCAGGCATAGAAATACAGGAGATATAATTGGAAGATGGTGAAGGTCATTTGTTTATATAGTCCTTCTATAGATATACAGTAACGCCTTTCGAGCAAGATAATAACGATGCTAAGTAACAGGAATATTCCCTACGCATAGACGGAATGTGAGAAGCCTGCAGGTATGGTTATTCAAGGCCATCATCAGCCAGCGCCCCTGACATTTCACTCCCCCTCGTGTCCCCTTGAAGGCCGGACCACTCAGGGATATCACGAATGAAACGGAGCGCTGTTCCCTCTTTTATGCCCTTAGTGGTAAAAAATCCAGGATTCTGGGCACCCATTATCAGCTCGAGGTCCATGAGATTTTCCAGCACTACTTGACAGGCCTTCCGGATGTCGGCTCTATAGGCCTCCTCCATGGCCCGTCACTCCAACTACTTGCAGTATTTCCTCACAGCTCCAGGCCCTGGGATTACCGAATGGTTGATAGTCGCGGGATGCTGGGGTGACGTTGCCACTCCCGAAGATTCACGTGCTCCCGGTTGTGGCGGCAGCACGTTTATATTAATCGGGTGATAGGGCATATCCACCCCTTGACCCTTTTTGGAGGCTGTCCTTCCTTGGCTTTGTGCGATTAGATCTTTCTGGATATCTTCTGGGACGTCATCATGGCCATCCAATTTACCACCATCCTCAACGTATTCGGTTAGTCTAGTTAGAAATCGGCCGGTAAGTTTGTAATGTCTCTTGTCACAAGGGTTTACCCAACACCAGTCAGAACCCAGGGGGCATGAGCTGACTCTACAACGCATCTGCTCATAAATATGGTTCCAGCATGAAGGCCTTCCTGTTCGCTCTTCTTCATCAGCAATGTAAGCGTCGCCCTCCTTTATTGGGGGGCGCTTTCACACTCCCAAAGAGATTCATGTTTTGGACATGCCGAGTAATAGTGCTTGGGTGGCATTCAGCAGCTTTTGCAATTTGGGCTGGAGGAAGCTCATTGCTCAGGATCATACCTTGTATAAACTCGAGTTTCGACGGAGCTAGGTTAGGAGCCATTTGTGGTGTGGAGGATGATCGACGTGATCCTCCGGAAGGATCATTTTTGGTGGGTTCGTGGGACATGAACACGTGGGAGAAGGATGCGCTTGTATGAATCATTACAACCAATGTAAAATATGCTGAGTCATAGAAACCAGATTACCATCCGATACGACAACCTTGACCAAGGTTGTCGGAACATTTTACGAAAGAGGTTTAGCCTATCACGTGATAGGGTTTCGGACAGAGTCAAAGAGTATAAATGTTTGCGCCAGTATTGCCATCTGCTGTACCTCGAGTTCCCGGTCGAATTTGCCAGTATAGTATGTTTCTGGGCACTTGATCTTATCCCATAAGCGTCGAGAGTCTGGCCCTATGATGAGAATTTGGCACCCATCCCGCATCCAGGGCCGGAAGAGTCGCATGGTGTGATCCACGTCTCTCAATGGATGCAGAAACTGGTCGACGGTAGTGGCGGGGAGCCGTACTTGAAGGGCTGTGAGGAGCGCGGCTGTGGCCGATGCTGTTGAATGTGTCATTATTGCACCGGCTATTCCGTAATAACGGCTGTTAAGGAAGATTTCCTTGAGTATTTCGCCCATGGTCGGATAGAGTGGTCAAAGAGAGATGGTTGTGAAGACAGGGAATGACCGCACTTATAGATTGCAATTGAATGCCGGCTGAAGTGGGATTGCGTGACGGCCATTTGCAGACATATTCCGTACCGTACCGTACCCACGCCTGCGCCCCCCTCGACATGGCTCGGAGGGAGTTGTAGAACAGACTACGACATACAATTCCCTTCGCAGGCTTGTGATTTGTCCTAGACATTGCCCAGACAGACCGGCCCTTCCTACTCCGCGAGCAAAACATCACAAGCTTACGTTGCCTTCATTCCAGGGCGTTTGAAACCCCGGTGAGTTATGGACAGGTGCAGCAGGTCATCATCTTCGTTCCCGCATGCAGTGCGAGTTAAAAATTCAATCAATGCACCGACAGTCTTACAACGCATACTGTACCAGGGCCGCTACAGTGGGTGGTGAAACAACACTGTCCAAGTTCCAGCTGCAATAGCGCAAATGTTTAACCCGCAGGATATCCCGCCCGTGAGATTGCTGTATCGTATGTGTCCGCCAATAACTTACACAGCCACCGTGGGAAAGTGGCATGAGAATGTTCAGGGCCTGCAGCACACTTAGCCCGCTTGTAGGTACCTTCCGAAAGCTCCCATCTAGTGTTGGATATCTTTGATTCTATACGGATGCAAGGTCGGACGACACGACCGCGCAGCGACGACCGTCAGTTCGTGCCAGGACGTGGTACCAGTAGGTATAGTTATTGACCAAAGTGGCAGAACTATTCAGTTATTGTGCGCACTAGAGGTACCCTGCCTAGCGAGCAATCGCATTCAGCGTCCAGTGTCAAGACACTTCTTTTTGAACTATCTACTCCTGATCTACGCTACAAGGGCCAGTCTGCTGCCAGGCTGGGATCCAGAAAATCGCACCCTGCCCAAGTCTCCCAAATCCCAGAGTGCCTGTACTCGCTCAGAGAAAGACTTCTACTCATTAGAGTTCAGGACGAACACAGTGTGGTTGTTGCAGTCCTGGGGCTGGTCGACCAAGCTCGCCGAAAACCACAGGTTCTCCCTTGACTGGACAGAGAACTGATACGACGAAACGTCTTGGCCTGGGGAAACAGTGTTCTGGCTCAATCGCGGTGCTTGGCACAGGTCGTCCTGCTTCGAAAGGTAGAGCACATACGGTCCGTGGAGATGGAACAGAACACTGTCCCCTGGCTGGACGTCAAGCGACGGCGGGTGAAAGAGCTGGTCGGTCGACGCGGTCCGATCTTTAGGGGAAGGGAACCCCACGTCGACGACGAACAGCCGAACGGCAGCCGTACCGTCGGTCAGGATGGCGTCAGGAGTTGCCGTGGACGCAGCGCCTGCCGACGGGTGAGGGGCTCGTGAGGCCGTCTGGCTCAACGACGGCAGAGACGTCTCACGCGGAGAATTACCATCCTGCATCGACGATGGGCTGCCGGCCGTGGGGGATGTAGCGGACTCCTGGCCTGGGTCGTGGAGGGGGAGCGTGGATGCCGGCACCGGTTCAGGCCCGGGTTCTGAAGAATTTGCCGACTCGGCCGGTGCATCAGCCGTGACCACAGTGGTTACGGTGATGGTTGGAAGGGCTGTCGTTGTGGATGATGTGTTGGTCCCTGAGCCACCCGCGTTACTGAGGGTTGACGTGACCCAAATTGTCCTGGTATCCATCTTGGAGAACAGCGGGCCGGGAGACGACGGGCCCTGAGCGGCGGTCTCGGTCGTAGCCTGCGAGGTTGGTAGGACACAACTACGCAAGTCCATTAGTTGGATGTCGCTCTCGCGCAATGGGGCTGCATCACCTGAGGGCTAAGTGTGGCTTCCCCGCGAGAAGAAGGACCGCAAGCAAGGTACCTGTGTATGCCATGGTGGATGTCAGCGGTTTTCCCACGGTCCAACCCAACGTCCCCCCGCTGCCGGCTGGGGGGATGGTGGTTGTTATATAGACATCGATGGCAGCGGGTTCTCAGATTGTCGAACTAGCCCCGCTGACGCAGCATTTCGACGACGGCGACACAATTGGAAAGAATCGTGCGCCCTCCGTGGGGTGCTGAGGAGCCAGGGATCGCAAGGAGTCAGGCGCATCGCTACCTGTCACCATTCAACGCTGGAGGATAGGGCTTTCGAGAGCTAACGGATGGTCTCATTCCTGGGCATGGACCGCGGACCGCAGGAGCTAAGTTGCGAAGTCCTCATATATTCCTAATGGTATCTCTTGCGCCGTCGGATAACCGAGTTGTGGAGAACGCATGAACATTCTTCTATATCTAAATACAATGAATATCGAGAGTACAGAGACGTTTTATGTGCAGTCTAGAGAAGTCGGCTTCAGTCTACGATGGGCCGAAAAGCTTGATCGAATCGCACCGAATCCAACGGCTCCTGGAGGATGTCGTAGTCGGTCCAATCCTCGATCGCAAACCGATACGGCGGCAACTGATGGTAAAGGAAAACCTCGAAGAAGTTCGCCGGCACCGACCGGAAGAATGGCACCCGATACTGCTGGAAGACAAACTCCATCGCCGTGAAGTGATCCCTGGTGAGGTCGCGGTAATGAGTCATGCATGAACCCTCCTGTCCGGAAAAGTAGCCCACGCCCTGCGGGAGGAAGCAGAGGACGTTGGCCGAGCCTGCGACCTGCACCAGCTGGTTCCAAGCCCACGCACGCTTGGTCCACTTCAGGACCTTCTCCCTGATTCGTCGCGGGTCCGTGTCGCTGTCACGGAGCTGCGAACAGATCTCCTGGACCGTCTGACCTACAGGATCAGGGTGGCCGCTCTGTTGCAGCTGCTGGCGGTGGGCGTGGAGGAACCATGAGGCAAGCGCCAGGCCGACGCGCGACGCGTGCTCGTTGGTGGCGTGCCAGTCTCCAGCGGCGAAGGCTGCCGCGAGGCCGCACGCGGCCGTGCGGGGGCGGCTGACTTGTTCCGTGCGCATGTGGTGCAGCAGGTGCTTGACTCCGACCAGAGCGGCGGGCGACGCGATGTTGAACACCATCTGCATCAGCCGGTCCGCCTCGGCCCAACCCATTGACTCCTTAGCTAGGGGCATGGCGGACAGCTGCTCCCACGTGGCG
>NW_027263672.1:0-11188 GCF_044049455.1 Aspergillus lucknowensis | reverse complement strand
TTGGAAGGTATAAAATAGATATTTTATTAGTTTTAGTATAATATACCTAATTATATTGATTTTATCCCTCTAAATTATGTGGTTGTTGAGATATTTAACTCTTAAAATGGCCGTTTAATATGGGATACAGAGGTTGACCGCTTGGTTGGGTTAACTGTTTGGTTGGGAAGTACGTTATTATATACTTTATTTAATAAATTGTTAAATTAGTAAACAAGGAACCTATATATTATATATTATTTATTTTATTATTCTGCTAAATACTAGTTTTTTTCTAAAAATAGTTATCTAATACTATAAAAATTCTTAATATATTTCTTATTTATATTATAATCTATAAGCAATATTAAAAGTATAAATATTTTAATAATAGTTTATATTATTTTTTTTATAACTTGATATTTTTCCTAGGGGTATCTAGTATTAGATTAGGATCTACTAATTAATCTATAGGAGAATACCTAAGGATATTCTTGATAGGATAAAAAGAATATAGATTATTAAGGTCAAATAAAGTATAGAAAAAGGTAGATAACTAAAGTAATTAGTAAATAATAGATATATTATTAATCTAGTAATAATAAATAAAGAATAAAACTTTCTATATATAGGTAATAATAGTCCTTATATATTTATTTCTATAATATTACTACTTAGCTTTTATAAGATTGTTAATACTATATATTAGAGTACTACTTAGATATATACAAGCAGTAATACTACTATAGTTTCTTTTTATCTTAGTATTATACTACCTAATATAACCAGGTTAGTATATTTATGTTCCTTAGTATTGCAACATGACACTATAGTATATTAGATTTATTAGCTATTAATCTCTATTTCTCTAATAATCCCCCTTTTTCAAGGTCTTTGTCTCCAAACATATAATAAATAGTACTCCTTAGGTAAGTTTAAAATAGTTATATCTTTCTTTCTTAATTATCTTCGCACTAATTATTATAATTTTAAAGTCCAATATCTAAAAGAATAATCTTGTATAGAAAATCAGGGACAAGGGTTTTATAATAATTTTCTTGTATACCTGTTACAACTATCTTAGAAAAGAGTATTATAAATCCAAGGACTTGAACTATTATAGAAAGTATATATTAAAAGAAATAACTTGTTATATTAAGTTAAAACCTTTATTTTTAGATATAGAATAGTATTAACTAGTTAATACTTAACAAAAGATTTGTAAAAATAAAGAGGCTTTTTTAAGCAAGCTTCTCTATCTTAGGAAATAGGAGCAGCTTCTTTATAAACAAGTAAATAAATTTATTTCTTATAAATTCAAGAAAATTTCCAAGTTAGAATAATTTAACAAGGATAAGAAAAAGCAAGAAGAAGGGTGCAAGTAAAAGGAAATTAAAGAAGTATAATAAGTACTAGTTACTGTAAATAAAATCTTGTAAGCCTTTGTTATATAGGCTACTAATACTTTTTATTATCTTTTTTAGACAATTTCTCCTTTAACTAGTTTATTACTAGAATTCTAGAATCTTTTTAGGGTAATTAAGATGCCTAACTAGTTCCTAAGAGTTATCTTCTAGTAGGTAACCTTTTTATTTAATAAAATACTGTATCTAACCTTTCTTGATTTATTAGTTTAGGATTTATTTAACTTTATATTCTTTATTAACCTTAGTTATTTTATTATTAGTATTTTCTAGGTTCTTTATTAGCTCAAGTAATAAAATATAAAATACTAGGTAAACTTATATTCTTGCAAGTAATATTAGGTAATAGTTATTATTTATAAGTTTTTTTTTAATTTTAAATAGTCTATATTTATAATATTAAGTTTGTTACTTAATGTAAGGTGTCGGGATTTGGCGAAAGTATTCAGCCATCATGACGCTAGGTGCCAGCAAGTGTCGAGCTGCCTAGTCTTTATAAAGGGACTTGTTTAGGTTTACATGAAGGATTCTATTACAAGAAGAATAGAATAAATTGCTTAGAGAACTAGGATATATGCAAGAGTCAGGATCCTTATATAATTAACTATTAGGCTGTTATCAGGCAGCTATCTAAATAGGGTTAGAGTAGGGTTGTTATTAGTGCCTATTAGTTCAGGTATTAATTATAATAATTTATTCCCCTTCTAAACTATAAACTATCCTAGTTTATGCTAAGCTATTTTAAGTAATACCTTATATAAAAGTTATTTATTAATTAAATTATTAATAAAAGACAAAATAATAACAAAGCTTTAATAAAGTCTTTAATATAAAGATTTTACTTTTAGTTTAGTATTATAGAGTAGTTAGTCTTATAAATATTATAGATTTCCTATAGCTTATAGACTTTAGTAGATAGTATATATTATTAAATTATTACTATAAGTTAGTTTTATAATAGTACTTGGGTATTACTAGGGGTATACTATATAAAGATTAATAAAATAATATAGAAATATATTTAAATACAAGTTATCTAGTACTATTCTTGCTACTTAATAATAAAAGACTACTTAGCTAGCTAAGCAGTAATTACTTATAAGTATTCTATTAGAGTATTATTAGAAAGCTATTAATTTAGTATTAGATAGGGTTATTACTAATATTAATATAGCCTCCCTCTCTCTTTTTTTCTATTACTACCTCCTCCCCTTTTATATATAGGATTTTTAAGTATTTAGAAGTAGGGTTCTAATATTTCTTAAGTAGTCTTTTCCTTTACTATCCTTGCTACTTTTAAATAGGTTTTTAATTATATCTAGGGTAAGTATTATTTATTCTACTATTAGGATATATTTAGGAAGCTAACAAGTATTATAGGCTTTAGCCTAAATCCTATTTCTTTTTTTTTTCCTATCCCTGTTCCTGTTCCTGCCCCTTTTTATAAGTATATATTATTAGTATACTAAAGGAGCACAAGTACTAATATAAAGAAGGGTTCTTATATATAATATACAAAGTATATCTAGAAAAAGGCTCTTAAAGAGTTTAGAAAGGTTATAGATCTATTAGTATACAAGTAATAGCTAGAGTCTGCTATATATATATAATATACCTGCCTGGGTAAGGTCTGCTAGCTATTACCCCCCTCCTACTTTCCTAATATTATTTACCTCTAGGGTCTTACTACTAGTCTTCTAGCTATTATAGAGACTAGGGCCTTTAAATACTATCTAGATACTATATTTAGATAGTAGGACAAAATTAATATCTCTATCTTAGTATTATATGATTTAAACTACAGCCTTTTCCTAATACTTAATAAGCTAAGGGATACTAATAGCAAGGCTCTAGTTAGTATAAAAGAGTATTAGGATTAGTCTAGTTTTTGGAATATCTAGTCTATAGCCTATTAGTAGGTTAACTATATTATATTTTTAGGTATTTTAGTTTAGTTTCTTTTTTTTTAAAATAAAAAAAATCTTTTTTTATTAATAAAACTCCTTTATAAATATATATAGATTTAGGATATTTCTATTAACCTTAAAATCCTGTAGGAAAACAAGAAAGGGTTATACCTTTAGCTTGATATTAGTTATATTAAAACCCTATAAAACAAAAGATTATAATTTCTTATATCTTGACTAATAGGCTTAGCTAGTATTTACTAGCTTTCTTATACTCTTATATAGCCTTTTAAGTATTTTTTAAGTTTTTAATAAGTTCTTATAAATTCTTGTAACTAGGCTATTCTTGCTATTTAATAAGATATTAAAACTTATTATAATAATAGTAGTAGCCTAGTATCTCTTTAATTTTCTATTTTTTATAATTATTAATAATAATTAGCTAAATCTTTATTAGCTTAGTACTAGGTTACTAGTAATACTTTTTTAATAGCAAGATATAAAAGACTAGATATATCTTGTTATATATCTTTAGAAACTATAAATAGTATACCTGTTTCCTAATAATATTAATAATTTTAAATAGACTATTATATTTTAGATTTAACTTCTTATTTAGATACTATAATTTTAGATTCTTAGTTAATAAAAGGACTTTCTAGCTAATATAGAATTATATTAGTATATAATATTTATTATAGTATACTACTTGCTATATAATAGCTTTTTATAAGATTTTTTTTAATTAAGTATAGATTTTAGCTATAGCTTAAAGTCTTATCTCTATTAATATATTTATAATTTTTGGGTTAATAGTTTCTAGCTTAGATACTACTAGATTCATGCTATACTAGATTATAAAGAATAAGTAACCTATAGATATATACTTAATATTATTATATATAAATTTAGCTACTAAAAGCTAATTAGCCTAGTTATTTTATTAAAAGTTTATATATATTTATAAGTATATTTTAAGTATCTAATTCTAGTACTTAGTTTACCTATCTATTTATAGATAAAAGGTAATATTTAGATAGCCTTTAATCTATAGGCTCTAATAGAACTAAGTCTAGTATTTACTAGTAAATAGTATTTTTCTATTAGTTACCAAGCTATATAGTATACTAGTCTTATAAATAATTTTTATTAGAAAAAGATTAGCAAGCTTTTTAGTATTAATTATATTTATAATAGGTAGATATCTTATAGCCTTAGTATAGAAGTTAACTATTACTAATATAGTATTATAGACCTAACTCTTATAAGTTAATAATAGTAAGCCTATAATAAAATCTATTAATAGGTTTTACTATAGTTCTTTTAGTAGAAAAAGCAAGAATAGCTTTCTCTAAAGTAGCTATTTAGGTATCTTTATTTTCTAGCAAATAAGATAGCTCTAGATATATATCTTAATATTAGTCTATAAGCTATCTTAATAGAACTTCTACTTAACTAGATCTAAAATCTTCTCCTAGCCAAAATATCTAGTATACAGGTTATTATAGTATACCTTTAGAATTTCTTGCCTTAATATAGTCCCTAGAAATATATAAATAGCTTTATTATAATATAATATACTACTATTAATATACTATTTATCTAATTAGTTATTACTTGTATTTTTAAGATTAATAATTTTTCTACTTTTCTTTTTTTTTTCTTCTAGTAGCAAGCTATTAAGGATTTAGCTAGTATAGGTATCCTTATATTAGGCCTAAAGAATTATATCTTAAAAAGGTTATAAAATTATTTTATAAGAGGTTTTTATACTAGCTATTTCTCTAGCTAATATTTAAAGAGCTAAGAATTCTAGACCTCTACTCTTCTTAGTTAGAGTATCCTTTAATACTAATAAAGTAATATTACCCTAACTATCTTTATAATTTTCTAGCTTACTTTAAAGTATAGGTAGAAGCCTAGTAGTCTACTTTCTACAAGTAGGCTTGTAGTCTCTTCTATATAATAGTATATTAGTAGGGTTAAAATACCCTGGCTAATATTTTATTTTAAAATTATATATTGCTAGAAGCTTTATTTATCTAGCCTAATATATATCTAGCTTTATAATTTTCTTTAAATAAAAGTATTTTAGGTTTATATGGTTATATTATATATAGATAGCCTATAGTATACCTTCTAGATAGTACCTTTATATCTTAAAATATTTAATAATAGCAAGCAACTCTTGAAGGATATTACCCTTTAATTTCTAATAGCTTTCTTAAATAGAAAGCTACTAGTTACTAGTTAGTTTACTATTGCAAGCTTTCTAGCCTATTAATAGGCTATAAAAGAATTCCTACTATTACAAAACTAGAGGTATCTATAATTACTAGGATTAGTTTTTTTAGATTAAAATATTACAAGATTAGAGGTTTTTAAAATATAGCCTTTAGCTACTTAAAAGTATCTTATATACTTCCTACTAGGTAGATAGAACCTTTTTTCTAGTCTTATTTTATCCCTTTTAATATATCTAATAGTGGCTTTATAATCTTTATATATTAATAAATAAAATGCCTAAAATATTTAGTAAATCCTAAAAATACTTAAATATTATAATAGGACTATAGCCCTAGCTATTTATTAATAGTCTATATATAATTAGGGTTAATATAAATATTATTTTATTCTATAATAAATCCTAGAAAGTATATCTCTATTTAATAGAAACTATATTTTAAAAATTTAATATAGAGGTTAGCCTACTAGAAATATGCTAGCATCTTACTAATATACTACTTATACTTTTCTTTAGTTAGGGAGTAGATAAGGATATTATCTAAATAGACTATATAATACTTATCTAGGATCCTATATATTATTTTATTAATATAAGCTTAAAATATTACAGGAGTATTATATAGCCTAAAAAATATTATAGTATATTTATAATACTTATAGCATGTTTAGAGTACTATTTTCTATCTATTATCTTGCTAGATATAAATCTAATAATAAATATTCTAAAGGTTAAGCTTAGTAAGATATTTTACTCCTACTAGCTAATTTATTAGCTTATTAATATAGGGTAGTAGGTATTAATTCTTAATAGTAATAGTATTTAGGCCTTAGTAGTCTATATATAAATAAAGGAACCTATTAGTCTTGTAAATAAAAAGTACTAGTACTCTAGTAGTACTAGTTAAATATCTTATCTAGCCTTATTCAAGTATCTTATTAAAATATTTATATAGTATCTTTAGCTTTTACTAGAATAGGCTATATAAGGCTCTATATAGTAGTATATAATCTTTAATAAAAGGGATTATATACAAGGCCTATTTGCTAGAAAGTTTTATAGCTTTTTTTTAAAAAGATTTATATCTATTTCTTGTATTATAGAAGTAGTACTTATAGCCTTTTATTATTTTTAGGTTAGAATATTACTATTATAATAAAAGTTATCCTTATTAACTTTATAAATTATTTAGGATACTTGATAATAAGTTTAGGAATTCCCTGGTAATACTACTAGGTACCTGCTAATAATATAATATTAGGGTCTATATATCTTATCTATCTCTATCCCAAGATAACTTGATATTTAGAATCTAGGAGATTAGTAATATAATATATAATATTATATTTCCTTATCTTATTATCCTAGTTAATAATATAAAATATTATTATAAGCTTGCTATAGCAAGCTACTAGTATACTATTAGTATAGTATATAATTAGTAGATCTATTTTTTATAAATCTAACTTGATTCCCTGCTAATATAAGTATTAATAGAAAATAAAGTTATTGTTAGCCCTAGTATCTAGTAGTACCTTAATTATAAGCTACTTATCTTATATTTATAATACTATAGTCCCTATTATTAGAAAGGCTTTTATCTTGCTAGGCTAATATAAGACTAGAATCTCCAAGACTACTAACTCTTATTATTCTTAAGAGGTCTCTTTACCTGGTACCATGTTTTTAGTATATAAGGGGTAGTTATAGATTAGATACCCTTTTCTATTATATTTAAAATATTACTCTTTCCTAGTTTAGATCTTTCTCTTCTTGTCCTGTGTTATCTATATACTATTATTTTAATAATAGTATTTTGTTAGTACTAGGTTAGTAGAAGACTAGTTCCTAGAAGGCTGAGCCCTAAGCTTCTTATCTTCTTATTTGTATTTAGGATTATTTTTTTAGTCTAAAAAAGATATTAGCTTGCTAGAGGTCTGCTAGAGTATGGACTTCTATTACTTGCTCTAATATTTTTCTTAGAATAACATGCTTTAATAGCAAGTAGTTTGCTTAATAATATTAGATATTATATATAATACTTGCAACACGCGCGTGAACTTCTTTTAAATATTATTATCTAGTATTTTAATATAGAGCTATATATAAAAGACAAGATTATCAAGATATTACTAAATCTTGAGGTATTAAAATTCCTAATCTTAACCCTCTTATCTATTTTATTATTTATTAAGAAGCTAGTAAGCTGCCTGCTACTAGTAATTAGCCTATAACTTAATATAAGAATATAGTAAATAGCTAAATTCTTATTATATAAGTCTTCTCTTATTATCTTGCTTTTTTACTCTCTAGGCCTGCTTGACCTTTTTGCTTAAATAGCTAGTAATATAAGTAATCTTATTACTATTAATTATATAATAGGTTACTTGTACCTTAAAGTATAGCTTTATATTAGTAATAAAATTTTAATATTTTTATATATTTTTGCTATAAAAGACTATAGGATTTAATAGCTTAGGGCTTATATTCTTCTTACTTATAATAGTCTTTTATATTACTAGTATAAAAATATTAGCTAGCTACTATATAGCTCTTATAATAGGATCTATATTTATAGGGTTGCTTTAGGCTAATAATAGATTTTTATTAGTCTAAATATCTAATATCTTATATTCTTTCTTGGTCTCTTCTACCTACTATTAGTTAAGTATCTCTACCCTAACAGGCTAGGAGTCTTGAATAGTAATAGTATCTTATAAAATTAGGATTATAATAGCCAGGTACTTTACTAGTAGTAAGATTTTAGTTTTTCTTATTCTAGGCATCTTAAAGGTTACTAAAGGAAGTAATTTAAACTATAAGGTATTAGGATTTAATAAAAGTATTTAGCTATTATAATACTAGGTACTAGCAAGTGTCAAGCTACCTAGTCTTTATAAAGGGACTTGTTTAGATTTATATAGAGAATTCTATTACAAGAGGAATAAAACAAATTATTTAGGGAACTAGGATACATGCAAAGGTCAGGATCCTTATATAATTAACTGTCGGGCCGCTATCAGGCAGCCATCTAAGCAGGGTCAGAGCGGGGTTGTCGTTGGTGCCTGTTGGTTCAGGCACCGACCGTGACACTTAATTACTTGCTCTTAATATTAAAATCTTTTTTGTCTATTATTTATTATACTAAGTAACCTTTTTATAATACTTTTTTATAGCTTTATTAGAATTTCTAGTATTTATATCTTATTATATAGTTAATATTATAACTACTTGTTTTAATTATACTTATTATATTATATAATATAGTCCTATACTCTTTTATATATTTATAAAAAGTAGTATACCTATTAATTTTTTTTATTATTTTCTTAATTTCTTGGTATTCTTTAAATAGCAGGTTATAGTATTTCTAACTTATTTTCCTAATTGTTCTATTAAATATTATAATTGCTTTATTCCATAGTAATATTTTATTACTTTTTTTAATATTATTTATATTAAACCTCCAAGTTTAGATTATTTTATCTTTTTTTACTCTCTTTTAAGTTATATAAAAAACTTATAATTATGAATTATAACTACTACTACTACTAATTTACTTCTTAATTAAATTATAACCTATTTTTATTAATTTTTAGAATATTTATTTCTAGACTCTTGATATTAATTATATAATTAGGGTTTTTATTTGGCGTGTTTGTTACAATTTTTTTTTTACTATTAGTATGCTTAATCTTGAATTAGTATTATAAAAGCTTTTAAGCTTATTATACTTGTTATTCTTTAAGTTCCTTTATTATTATAAAAAATATTAAATTTTTATAATCTATTTAAATAATTATTTTATACTTTATTTCTTGCAAATAATATCTCTAATACTTAATTCCTTTAATAATTATGAGTATTTCTTGATTATATATATCATAATTTTATTTAGAAGGAAGAAGGAAGAAGAGCTCTGAGCGACCTACTCCACCCACAACCACGGTTGAATTACTACCCGTGGATGATACCAAATTACTCAGCAAACCAAGACGACTTTATTAATCCTATTTTTGTCCTAATTGACCCTTGTAAAGCTATATAGGGAGTAGAAAGGCAAAAAAGATGGTTGGTACCCCCTGGCTGGTACTATAACTACTACTACTAGATATAATATTACATGCTATTATAAATGCCATACAAGTGTTAGGTTAGGGTCCGCCGATCACTCCGCAGGAGAACGCCTAAGGATATTCTTGACAGGATGAAAAGAATATAGATTGTTGGAGTTAAACAAAGTATATAAAGAGGCAGATAACTAAAGTAATTAGTAAATAATAGGTATATTATTAATCTAGTTAATAATAAATAAAGAATAAAACTTCCTAAGTATAGGTAATAATAGTCTTTATATATCTATTCTTATAGTATCTTTGAGTATTATATAATACTCTATATTAGAATACCTGCTTTATTATATCTAATTATATTAGATTATCTAATACTACTATAATCTAGATTAGCCCTAATATTATATTACCTAATATAACCAGGTTAGTATATTATTATTTCTTAATATATTAACATGATATTATAGTATATTAGATTTATTAGCTATTAATCTCTATTTTTCTAATAATTCCCCTTTTTTAAGGTCTTTATCCTAAAAATATAATAAAT
Source organism: Aspergillus lucknowensis (assembly GCF_044049455.1). NCBI lineage: Eukaryota > Fungi > Ascomycota > Eurotiomycetes > Eurotiales > Aspergillaceae > Aspergillus > Aspergillus lucknowensis. The sequence goes on along the minus strand of NW_027263672.1, from coordinate 1,010 downwards.
AATACTTTTTTAGATAAATCTAGTCCTAACTTATCTTTCTTTTTATTTTAATATCTTGGTATTAACTTTATTATAGCTTTAAATTCTAGTATTTAAAAATAAAATTTTAAGTATTAAATTAAAAAGAGTAGTTTTATAATAGTTACTTCTTATATCTAGTATTTTTAATTAAATAAATTATATAAAAAATCTAAAAATTTAAATTATTATAACAAGTATATATAATTAGGTTAAAAATATATTATCTCTAAGCTAATTTTTTTTAATATAAAGTAGAAATATCTTATAGCTATATAATAAGAGCTTTAATTAAAAAATTTAGAAATTTAAAAATAGATTAAACTATTACTAGCCTATTTATATTATATCTAAAAATAAAAATAGCTCCTTGATTACTATATAAGTAATTTTATTTTTTATAAAATTAAAGAGATTAAGAAATTAGAAAAGCTAAAAAAAGAAAAATATAAATAATAAGAAATTAAAAAAGTATAATAAGTACTAGTTATTTTAAATAAAATCTTATAGGTCTATATTATACAAGCTACTAGTATTTTTTTATTATTTTTTTAAAGAATTTCTTTTTTAACTAGTTTATTGCTAGAATTTTAGAAATTTTTTAAGATAATTAAAATATCTAACAGGTTTCTAAGAGGTATCTTCTAATAGATAACTTTTTTATTTAATAAGATACTAAATCTAATCTTTCTCTATTTATTAGTTTAGGACTTGTTTAACTTTATACTTCTTATTAATCTTAGTTATTTTATTATTAATATTTTCTAGATTCTTTATTAGTTTAAGTAATAAAATATGGAATATTAAGTAAACTTATATTCTTATTATTAATATTAAATAATAATTATTATTTATAAGTTTTTTTTTAATTTTAAATAGCCTATATTTTATAATATTAAGTTTATTACTTAGTTATTTACTCTTAATATAAAATCTTTCTTTCCTATTATTTATTATAATAAGTAAACTCTCTCTTCTTTCTAAAGTTATAG
>NW_027263671.1:0-11962 GCF_044049455.1 Aspergillus lucknowensis | reverse complement strand
TTTTATATATTTATAAAAAATAGTATACTTATTAAATCTTTGTTTTAATTTTTTAGTATTTTTTTAGATAGCAGGTTATAGTATTTCTAAATTATTTTTTTTAACTATTTTATTAGATATTATAATTACTTTATTCTATAGTAATACTTTATTACTTTTTTTAATATTATTTATATTAAATCTTTAGGTTTAGATTATTCTATTTTTTCTTTATTTTTTCTTAAGTTATATAAAAAAATTATAGTTATTTACTACAATTATTATTACTAATTATACTTTTTAGTTAAACTATAATTTATTTTTATTAATTCTTAGTATATTTATTTTTAGGTTCTTACTATTAATTATATAATTAGGGTTTTTATTTAGTATATCTATTATAATATTTTTCTTGTTATTAATATATTTAATCTTAAATTAATATTATAAAAGCTTTTAAGCTTATTATACTTATTATTTTTTAAGTTCTTTTATTATTATAAAAAATATTAAATGCTTACAATTTATTTAAATAATTATTTTATGCTTTGCTTCTTATAAATAATATCTTTAATACTTAAATTTTTTAATAATTATAAGTATCTTTTAATTATATATATTATAATTTTATTTAGCTTAGGTTATTTTTTTTTAAGTAGAATAAGATAGGTTGTAATTTCTTATTATTTTTTTTATTTAAGAACCATTTCTAATTCTTCTTTTAATATATTTATTTTTATATAGTTCTACTATTCTAGAATATATTTTTTTCTTTTTTTATATGATTTTTATCTATATTTTATAAGCTTTATACTAAGTTATTACTATTTTATTAGTATTTTAAATTACTAACTATATATATATAAAACTTGTTAGTTAAAAAAAGATCTTATTATTATTATCTTTTTTTTTGCTAAGTAATATTATTTATTATTTATATTATTAAATTTGTACTAGCAAACTTGATAATAATTCTTATATTTTTAAATATATATTTTTATTATAAGTAATTTGTTTATATTATATTATACCTAAGCTAACCTTTTTCTAAGATCTAGTAAACAAATTTTTTACTTTTTAGTATCTAATATTAATTTTTTTTACTCCTTTTTTAGTACTATTTCTTTCTTCTTTTTTACTAATTTTTATATTTATAACTATACTAGCTATTTTTTTTTTATATTTTCTTGGTATTCTTTATATAGCTTATTTAATTTTAAAATAATAATTATATTATTTTCTATACTAACAAGTATATAAGTAATACTAATATCATTAATTATATATACTAGTTACTATTTCTAGTTTATTAGTTTGGTTATTATTCTAATAGTATTAATATATATTGTAATTTATTTATATAACACTTATTTGCAAATTGTAAATAGCTAGTTTTTAATCTTTTTTAACTTAATAATTCTTGCTATATATCCAGGTTTATTATATTTAAAATATTTCTTATTAAACTTTCTTTTTTTTATTATTCTCATTATTCTATTATGTTTTGCTAATAATAGTATTTATTTATATTTTAATATCTTTATTCTTGTCTTGTTATTATTTCTAATAATTAAATAGTTTTTTTTATTACTATTTTTTAAGCTGTTATTTAGTATATCAAGTCTTAACTTTAGATACTTAATTAATAAATTTATTTCGGCTTTTAGGCTTATTATTAATTAATATAAATATATTCTTAGTTCTTATTTTTAACCGTTTATGATAGATAGACTTAAATATATTATTTTTTATACTAAGTTAAATATAATCTAGTAAAACTTTATAATATTTTTTTGATATATTATTTTTTTGATATAATAAGTAGATTTAATTTTTAGTAATTTTATAGTATTTTAATTTTTAAATACTTGCTTAAGTTATTTCTTAAAAATTTTATACTTATTAAAGATTATATTAGTTGTAAACTTTTTCTAGTATTATAGTTTTTTTAATAATTATATATATAAGATTTAAATTAACTAAATATAAGTTTCTTAAGATAAAAGATAGTAAATATAATCTTGTTAGATTTAGGTATATTTCCTAGATTATTAATATAAAGATACATGTCTATTATAGTTATGTAACTTTTAAAATTACTTGCTTACCTTGAAATAATTTTAGTTTATTTATCTTTATATTCTTGAATAATTATAATAGACTAACTTAGTTTAGTAAAGAGATAATTATATTATCTAAATATATAATCTTTTAGAATTAGTAGATTCTTAAGTAGTAATAAATTCCCTAAAAATAGTAGCTACTAGATTTCTAGAAATACTACTATCTTTTATTATATTTATAGTAGATATTTTTTTTTACTTAATTAAGGGTTTATTATTATTAGATTTTAGTCTACTAATTAATCTATAAGAAAATACCTAAGAATATTCTTGACAGGATGAAGAGAATATAAATTATTATAGTTAAATAAAATATAGAAAAAGGTGGATAACTAAAAATAATTAGTAAATAATAAGTATAATATTAATCTTGTTTATACTAAATAAAAAATAAAACTTCTAAGTACAGATATTAATAGTCCTTATATATCTAATCCTATAATATCCTTGAGTACTATATATTACTTATATTAGAGCGCCCGCTCTATTATATTAGATTATATTAGATTAGCTAATACTACTATAGCCTAGATTAGCCCTAGCATCATATTGCCTGATATAACCAGGTTAGCATATCTTTTATTCTATTATGCTATGGCGTAGTGCTATTGCATAGCAGATCTATTGGCTGTCAATGTCCAAGTTCTCTGACAATAATATATATAGAACACGCTATAGAAATATAAAATATATATTACATATTTTACAATAATTAAGTAATATATTCTTAAATATAAAGCAGTGCTTTCTATACTAGTATTAAATAAAACAAATAATTAAAATTAGTACAGAAATATATATAAAACTAAGTAATTATATAAAGTATATATTAATTCTAATATTTTAAGGCAGGACTTAAAATCTAGAAGTAGCTAAAATAAGTATTTTTAACTATAAAAATATAGCAGTAAAAATAGCTAGAAAAGCTATAAATATAAAATCTTAAGCTAATTATACCTAAAAAATAAAAATATATGGAAAATATGCTTAAATTATAGCAAGCCAGACTATAAAAAATTATAATATTTCTTACCTAGTAGTAGTCTCTACAAGAGAAATTAGTAGAAAGAGTTAAAAAACTCTAAGACTTAGTATTTTATATGATAGAAATACTAGGTTTTTATATAAAAATCAAAGATCTAAAATGCATCTTTTTTATTATTAATATTTATGTAAAAAAGAAGCTATGAAAGGCCTATATCTTACTAGACTATAAAACTATAAATAATTTTATAAGCTAGTACTAGGCTAAATAAGTAAACTTATTAAAAAATAGCTTATTATAATAGGTTAGTATAATTAATAGCCATAATATAGTATCCTATAAGACTTATTAACTTAAATTACATACTAGAAACTTAAAAAAAAGTTTTTAAAATATAGTAACAACTCTTTAATATTATTAATATTAAAAAATATAATATAATTTTAAGCTAGATATAGCTTGATAAAATTAATCCTAATATTAAATAGTTAAGAAAGATATAAAGGTATTATAATAAGATATCTTTATAATTTTAATATTATTATAATAATACAAGAATATATTATAAAATTGTAGAATAGAGCTACCTTATATATAATTTAAGTATAATTAATAGGGGAAGAGGCTAAAATATAATTATATGAAGTATAGATAACTAAAATCATGCTATTAGAATAGTATTAAATTTTTAAAAATATCTTTTTAAAAATAAAAGCAAGTATATTAGTACTATACTATAACTATAGTTATAAAATCAGGTTAGGAATGGGTAAAAGGCTACTATAAAGGCTAATATACTTACTATTAACGCGAGAACTTGAGGTACTTGAAAAATATATATAAAATATATTAGAAAAGGGTTAGATTAAATTCTTAAAAAGCCTTACTAGTATCCCTGTCCTTTTTATACTAAAAAGGATAAAAGATTATACCTTTCTATTAATTATTAAGGGTTAAATATAATTATTATTAAGAATAGCTACCTAATTACATATATAAAAGAGATTATAGATTACTTAAGTAGTATAAAGATCTTTATATAACTAGATCCATATAATATATATTATTATCTCTAAATCTAGAAGGAAAACAAATAAAAAAACTATATTTAAAATATATTTTAGCTATTTTAAATACTAAATAATATTGTTTAGCCTAGTAAATATACTAGCTATATTCTAAAACTATATAAATTATTTACTTAGTAATCTCTTAGATATTATTTATATTACCTATTTTAATAATATTATTATATTCTCTAAGAATAAGGAAGAATATACGATATATGTTTACCTAATTTTTAAAAGATTATAGTAGTACAAGATATATAATTATAATTATAAGAGTAGTATCCTAGTTATTTAAGGATAAGAAATAATATTTTATAATATTCTAGTTCTATAAATTACAGGATATAAAGACCTAATATAAGACTAATAATTTAGAATTGCTTGCTATTAACGTAATTCATGCTCAATCCGCTCACCACGGTCGATCTGATTACCTACCAAAATATATTTCTACCCATCGAACTTGAAGCTATTCCCAACAACCTAATTCTTAATAAATACAGCACCCTAAGTCATGCGATAATTAGGACATCTAGTTCTAATATACCCCTGAATATTATATTTAGAACAGGTTATTAGGGCATGTTTTTAAGGTTCTAAAGTTGGTAGAGTAGTTTAATTAGCTTTCTTACTACTACTATCTTCCTGATTTAACTGCTTATTTCCTAATAAAATAAGGTCCCTTGCTTCTTGCACTTGGATGCCTTATATAGGGGATATTTGCTATTTAGATTAACTTCTTTTAAGCTTTTAAACTTGACTTTCTACACGGAGATTATTTAATTCCTTTAGTATAAAGGTAGTCTTGTAGGTTGCTAGCTCGCAGCCCTTTATAAGCTTATCTAAAGCATGTTTAGATAGATTTGAAGGACTTTGAGATTGCTTAGCAAGTAGTTTCCTGATAGGAAAAGCTTTCTTATATAGTTGTTGAGCTATATAAAGCATGGCAAGTATAGATAAAGAGGTTGAGTTACCCCCCTGGCTAGGCGGGGGGTAGGTATAGATATCAAATAATTTAATCACTTTAGGCTCTATTCTAGCTATGCGAAAGCTACTCTAGATATTCTATATTATGAAGACTTTCTTGCAAGCATCTAGATAGGCCTATAGGAAGTCATATTTGTTAATATAGTAGAAGTCCAGGCACATCATTACTTGAATTAGGCCTCTATAAGCTTGCTTTAATAGTCTGAAGCAACTAATATCTAGTAGTTAAAGAAGGTGCAAGAAATGTGCAGGCATGTAGATATAGATAATCTTATTATCTCTAGAAACCTTGTTAAATTTAGGGGTTATATAACTTCCATAACCATCTAGAACAAGTAGTTAATGACTTCTAATTATATACTTAGTTATATAAGAAATAAAGTACTTCTAAAGCTACCAGAGAGTTATCTAAGTAGTAGTTTATCTATTCATGCTTAATTTAATCCTTTTTCTTTAAACCATCCCTAAATATAAACCTTCCCTTTGAAGATTATGCATGGTAGAATAATATATCTATTTAAGCTAATATATTTAATTATAGTGACTTATTCGTGCTAGCCTAGCTAAATAAGATAAGGCTCTCCAAGTATCTTAGCTCTTGTAATAACCTATAAGGTTATAATTAGGTTTATAGCAAAGCTAGTTTTATTAAATTTATAGAAATTTTTATCTTATATGCTATTCTTCTTGCACAAGGCCTCTAGGGTCTTAAACTACTACTTTATTACCTTAGGATCCTTGTAAAGGGCGTGCTAATAGTTATAATTGCACACGAATTAACTTTTAATAGTATTATAGTACTTAATAAAGCTAGTAACCTAGTTCTACCTAAATACTTTTGGGAGGTTATTAAATTAACTTGGAGGATAAGATATGCTATTTACTATACATGCACGATCCTAGAAGTAACTCCTTATTAATCTCTAGATAATATTTATTTAACTAAGGCGTTTTCCTGGGTTTTAGAGAGTTAGAATATATAGTTGCGAAGTTCTGCCTTATATATATATCCCTTCATGCAATCATGGAGTATTAAGGAAGGTACCTTAAAAACCTCTATAGCTTGATAAATACTTGAAATTTCATGCTTTTTTAAGGCTTGTATTGCAAGTTGAATCATCCCCTTCTATTTAGCTAAATTTTGACAAGGTTGACGTGATTTTCGTGGCATGGTTGGTGGTTGAATAATTACGCGTTGAACTCGCGATGATTTTGGGTGGGTGATTGGATCGACCGTGGTGAGCGGATCAACCGTGAATTACGTTATAGAATACTTTTATATTCAATAATATTATCTTAAGAGAAGCCTATATCTTATTAAAGTACTTACTAATTATACAAATTTAAAGTAGTTTATATCTATAAAAGTACTAACTAGATAATAGGTATACTAGGCCAAGAAGCTATTAGAATTTAATTTTATTATTAAATACTACTTAAAAATAATCTAGTAGATATACCAAGTTAGCATGTAGACTACCTTAAAAGGGAAAAAAATATAAAAAAGATACTATTCTTTAGTAGCTTTAAAAGTAGTTTAGTAATAAAATACTAAAAATCAAAAATTAAAGCTTAAATTTTACATAATATTAGCTATAAAAGCTCTATATAGTAGCAAGATTAATATAAATATTAAAAACCTATTAAAAATTATATAAAAATATAACCCTAAATTATAGGAACTACTTCAGCATCTTTATAATTTTATAGATAAATACCTAATTGTCACGGCGCAGGCTATATAGGTGCGATCCAGGCAGATCAGACCATCAGGTCTGATCATAGTGACCTTTTGGTCCAGTTGGGAACACGTTGCCTAGATCACGTGGTATTCTCACACTAATAATATAATAGATATTAGAGAATAACTAAATTTTATAATATAAAAACTATATATATATATATTCTAAATTCCCTAGTACTTTATATAAATATTATAAGATTAAATTATATAGATTTATAAGGAAGCTATTAGTATATAAAAAGAATAAAAGAAATAATCAAGACTAAATACTACTAGCCTATTATAAACATGTAAATTAGCAAGTATATAAAAGAATACTATACCTACTAAAATATTATAGTATATTATTATAGGCTATATAGGTAACTTAAGCTACTACTTATAGTAATAAAACCTATAAAATAAATTACTTTATTACCAGATTGCTACTTCTAAAAGCAGGAAGCAAGATTTATAATATTATATTAGTTATTATAGACTAATTTATAAAACATATATAATATATTACTTGCAAAAAGACTATTATTATATTTAAACTTGTAGAATTATTAATATCATATATATATTTATATAAATATATTAAATACTAAAGGATATTATTAATAATTAAGAAAGTAATTTTACTAATATATTTTAGTTAATATTAGCACCTTTGTATAAAATATAAACTTTTAACCATGTATTATTTATAGACTAATAATTAAGCTAAGTATTAAAATTAAATACTTAAGTACTATCTATATAGTTATATTAATTAGAGTTAAGATAACTAGCCAAAATGGTTACTAATAATATAATAAATATATAATTATACTATAAAAAAGTCTATAAAATACTTACTAGTAGAAGTAATATTTAACTTTAGAGTATAATTCTAAATTAACCTAATACTACTAGAAGAAGTAGGGGTACAGAAAAAGAAAGTAATTAAAAATGTATAGAAAATAAAAAAATATAAATAAAAATACTAAAGCTATTAAAAAAGCATGTAAAGCTATAAAAACTTAATATAACAAAATGTATAAAAATATACTATTTCTAATTAGAAGTTATATTATACTTTATATAGAATATATTATTAGTATATATCGAAACTATAAACTTAGCAAACCTATCTAGGACTATTTCTAGTACTTAGTATATAGAAAAGATAAGCCTATTAACTAGTACTACTACTATTAATATAAAGACTCTATAATATATTCTATATATTTATTGGATTAGGTCCGCTAATCCTTCCAAAAATAGGAACCTAAGGGTATTCTAGAAGTAAATAAAAAAAAGTATAATTATTAGGGTTAAATAAGTATAGAAAAAGGCAGATATTCTAAGTAGATTGGTAAATAATAGGTGTATTATTAATCTAGTAAATAATAGATAAAAAATAAAACTATCTAAATATAGGTAATAATAGTCCTAATATAATTAGCTTTATAGTGTTCCTAAGGACTATATAATACTTTTATTAGAGCACCTGCTTTAATGTATTAGATTATATTAGATTACTTGATACTACTATAGTCTAGATTAGCCCTAGTATTATATTATCTAATATAACTAGGTTAGCATATCTTTATCCTATTATATTATAGTATAATACTATAGTATAATAGATCTATTAGCTATTAATACCTGAATTTTTAATAATCCCCCTTTTTTAAGGTCTTTGTCCTTAAAAATATAATAAATAGTACTTCTCTAGGTAAGCTTAGTTATACTTATCCTGTTTCTTTTTTTAATATTCTAGTGCTAACCTTAGTATAGCTTTAAATTCTAATATCTAGAAGCAAAATCTTAAATATTAAATTAAAGAGAGCAGCTTTATAATAGTTACTTTCTATATTTAGTATTCTTAGCTAGATAAGTTATGTAAAAAGTATAAGGATTTAGGTTACTATAACAAGTATATTTAGTAAGGTTAAAAATGTATTATCCCTAAGCTATCTATTAGAGAATCAGATACTAATAGCTAATAGAACCTATTATACTACCATAGCCTGCTATAATATTAATAGTAATATATTACGCCAACCTAATTATAACAGCATAAATGTATTAATATAATACCAAGGTAATCTAGTTATAGTAATTAAAGCAAAATAATATAACTAATATAACAAGGCAAAACAGGATATAGCAAAACAGTTTAATATAATATAATAGAAAAAAATATATAAGAACTATTATTACCTATATCTAGAAGTTTTATTCTCTATCTATTATTAACTAGATTAATAATATATCTATTATTTACTAATTATATTTTAGTTATCTGCCTCTTTCTATACTTTATTTGACCTTAATAATCTATATTCTCTTTACCCTACTAAGAATATCCTTAGGTTCTACCCTATAGATTAATTATTAGATCTCAATCTAATAATAACAAACCCTTAATTAAGTAAAAAGAAGTATCTACTATTAATATAGCAGGAGATAGAAATCTAGTAGCTATTACTTCTAGAAAATCTATTACTACTTAAAAACCTATTAATTCTAAAATATGACATAATTAGGTAATATAATTAACTTTTTGTTAAGCTAAGTTAGCATGCTATAATTATTTAAGAAAATTAAGATAAACAAGCTAGAACTATTTAAAGGTAAACAAGCAATATTAAAAAGTTATCTAACTATAATAGATATATATCTTTATATTAATAATCTAGGAAGTATACTAGAATTTAATAAGGTTATATTTGCTATTTTATATTTTAAAAAAACCTATATTTAGTTGGTTTAAACCTTAATAAATATATAACTATTAGGAAAAACTATAATACTAGAGAAAGCCTATAAGTAATATAATTTTTAATAAATATAAAGCTTTTAAGGAATAGCTTAAGCAAATATTTAAAACCTAGAATACTATAAAAGTTATTATAATTAAATCTACTTGTTATACTAAAAAATAATAATGTATAAAAAAAATACTATAAAATTCTACTAGATTATATGTAACATAATATAGAAAAATAATATACTTAATCTATTTATTATAAAAGATTAAAAGCAAGAATTAAAAATATGCTTGTATTAATTAATAATAGGTTTAAAAGCCTAAACAAGCTTATCAATTAAATATCTAAAATCAAGACTTAATATATTAAATAATAGCTTAAGAAGTAATAATAAAAGAAACTATTTAAGTATTAAAAGTAATAACAAAACAAGGATAAGAATATTAAAATATAAATAAATACTATTATTAGCAAGACTTAAAATAATAACTAGAATAGTAAAAGAAAGAAAAAATTTAGTAGTAAATATTTTAAGTATAAAATATCTAGTAGATATATTTAAAAAAATATTAAGTTAAGAAAATTAAGGACTAGCTACTTAGAATTTATAAATAAGTATTATATAAATAATTTATAAAATACAAGTGTTATCAAAGCAACAACCTCTCATGCGCTTCTAACCCCAGGCTTTTACACGGGACTTCCAAAGTATTCAGATTGACTTGCCTTACCTGGTGTGATCATGTCTAACAAGTATAAAGACTTGTTATAATTGGGTTAAAGTTAAGATAAAAGGATAGGGCTAGCCTTCAATATATATATTATAGCCTATAAAATAAGTACTAGACAAGTTATTTTATAAAAATTCTTAAATAGGTTACTCTAGAATAATAGTTATATTAATTATAAGAAAAAAAGGCTAGATATAGTAGTAATAAGTATTCTTAAATATTTTCTAGTTTCTACTATTTTCTTATCTTTAAGATAATATACTAGGTAGTATATCTAATCAAGTTTTATAGCCCTATATACTATTCTCCTACCCCTAAAATAGTATACTAGATAATATATAATTATATAGTCTTTTATTAGTATAACTTTATTTACTATATTTTTAAAATAATTTAAATTTTTTTCTTGTAATAATTCCTGTTTCTTTTATTCTTATAATAGGTTCTTGTAGTTATATAATAGCTATAGTTTTTTATTATACTTGAAGACTATATAGTATTTTCTCGTAATAGTAATTATTATATATATAAATATATGGTCTATAGATTATAATTATATAGTATTATTTGTTCTTGCTTCATGGTCAGGTAAGGTAGTACTTATAATTATTGGTTCATTATCAAGGTTGGATTTAAATCTAAAGTGGCTCTGGATAGTTGGATCGTGGTCCAAGGCTCTTTGGCCTTAGCTTTCTGCTTTGTGGCCCCGCTCTGCTGACTGTTGGTTGAGGGTTCATAACAACAAGTTAATACTACTAGAATAATAACTAAACCAATAAACTAGGAATAGCAACTAGCATATATAATTAAAGATATTAATACTATTTATATACTTATTATTTTAAGATTAAACAAGCTATATATAGAGTAGCAAGAGAATATAAAAAAATTAGCTAATATAGTTATAAATATAGAGGCTAATAAAAAAATACCTAATACTATAAAAAAAGAAGAAAGAAATAATAGTAGAAAAGAAATAAAAAAAATTAATATTAAATACTAAAAAATAGAAAAAATATTTACTAGATTTTAAAAAGGGTTAGCTTAAGTATTATATAATATAAATAAATTACTTATAATAAAAACATATATTTAGGAGTATAAAAATTATTATAAAGTTTACTAGTATAAGTTTAATAATATAAATAATAAATAATATTACTTGGTAAAAAAAGAACAAGATAATAATAATAAGATCTCTTCTTTAACTAATAAGTTCTATATATAGTTAATAATTTAAAATACTAATAAAATAATAATAACTTAATATAAGATTTATAAAATATAAATAGAAATCTTATAAGAAGATAAAAGTTTAGAAATTAATAGCTTTTTAAAAAATAAATCTTGTAGTTATATACTACTATAAGTAATATATTAAAAATAGTCTAGAAAAATATAGCAAGATTATATTATAAAATATAAATAATATAAAGACTAGATATTTTTACTATACTTAGAATATAAAGAAGTATATAAATAGATAATAGAAGAATTTAAATAAATATTAAACTTGAAAGAAATATATTTCTATAATAAGTAAATTAGATATATATAAAACTATTTATATAATTACTATCTAACTATTAGAGAAATATTATA
>NW_027263670.1:0-12206 GCF_044049455.1 Aspergillus lucknowensis | reverse complement strand
CCCCAACCTCCTGTTTCTTTATAACTGACTTCACCTGCATCTTCGAACGCATACTAATGAGAGAGGCGACGAGTAGATCCACAACCCGGAATCCACACGCAACCTAATGTACCAGGTAATGGACCCCCAGATGGTCAACATCGCAGACTACGACTGCTTCAGCCAGGTCGTGTTTCGCGATCTGGAGGGGTACAAGCGGATGAAGGAGGATCCGTGGTATAAGGAGCATCTGGTGCGGGACCACGAGGTGTTTGCTGATACGAAGCGGAGTCAGTGCGTTTCCCTTCCCCTTTTCTGTACGTATTTCTGGGTGTTGGTGTTGGTGTTGACGGTCACGGTGGCAGGATGACGATTGGGTGGATCTCGCAGTTTGTTGATCGGGGGGTTGTGGTTGATGGGTTTAGTGATTTTCCAGCAAAGGCGTAGAGTGGTGCATACAGTATAACTCATACAGTACCTAATAGCCTGAGGTACCAGGGCAGTATGGCATACTTTTTCCGTCTCACAGGCGTAATCAGCCGTCGGACTGCGATGAGCACGCAGATCCGAGCTCTGCCGCCAGAGTAATACAATACATTTAAAGGTCACACATTCTTCCACGGTTATTCATATTCTTATTCATGGGCTCCATCTCTCAACCAGCACACCAGCAACAACAACAACCACGACAAGCACAATGCCTCTCACTCCAAGCCTCTCAACGCTAAAAGCCACCGCCATAATATCCGGCTCATTTCTCTCCGGTACCCTCACCCAACCCCGGTATCCCTTACCGTAGGGGTAACTTATTGGAAGTACCATGTACTAACCAGAGGTCGACAGGCGCAATGACAGCCCTAAGCGGGATAACCGTGCCGGTCCTCCTCGACACAACCACGCACCCGACACAGCTCCTGCACCAATGGGTGCGCATGTACCACTACGGACACATTGCGCTGCCGACGCTCTCGATCGCCACGGCGGTGCTGTACTTCTCCATTGCCGCGCAGCAGACGTCTTCGTCGAAGACGGTCAAGGCGTCGACACGAACAGGGACATCGGCTTGGGGTTGGGGGAGGCGGAGGGCGCTCTGGGCGGGAGGGCTCACGATGGCGATGGTCCCGTTTACGTGGGTGGTTATGAATCCGACGAATGGGGTGTTGTTTCGGATGCAGAGGGGCGCGGAGATGGGGGAGATGGGGCCAACGTTGGAGGAGGTGAGGGGGTTGGTTGTGCGCTGGGCGTGGATGCATTTGGCTCGGAGTGTTTTTCCGCTGGTGGGGGGGTTATTGGGATTGAGGATTGATGTTTAGGTATTTACCATGGCTCTGGGGTTTATGGTTATGTGTTGTTTACTTTAGAGGGGGGGATAGAATAGTAGAAAGATGCAGGTGGGAGGATTCCAGCGATGGAGGGAGTGAGTGGAAGCTATTAGACAGCTATGGTTATTGATTCTAAATTTTGTTGTCTATTTTGGACTAGTTTATGAATATTTCTTTTATTTTCTCCATTTGACTAGTTTATCGGCCTTTCTTTCTATCGACTCTAAAGTTAGCCCTACATCGGACCCCGACTCCAGCTTGAACCCCGAGTCGGACAATCCTGGAGTTTGTATAGTTTCTGTACAGAATTACAGAATACAGATCTCCCTGAGACACAGAACAGCGACAATGGATCGACTCTGCTCCTTCATCCGCTTCAAGTGCTGTTCATCTCGGCAGCCTGCAGAGATAGACGGCGGCCTCCTCCACAATGAACCCTCCGTGTTCCTGCACATCGAGCGAGGCCTGCGGCAGAACCCACATGGTCTCGCCGTGATCAGCACACACCAGCCACCACGGCATCTCTCCTCGCTCGTCGGTGACGCCAGCCACGACGAGCCCTGTCTCGCATGGACGTATACGCAGCTCCATCGGGCGGCGCTGCGGGTTGCGGGCGGTTTGCTGGCGCACGGGGCGCGGTCGAACTCGACGATGTTGTTGTTGGTTCCGAACGGGGTTGAATATGCTGTTTTGTTGTGGATGGCGGTGATTCTGAGATTGACGATCGTGTGTTTGGATCCGGGGCTGCTCGATGCGTCGAAGCAGGATGAGTTGCGAGATCTGATCGACCTTACCAAGCCCTCGATAGTCGTCGTTCAGGACGAAGCCGGTGCAGGCGCAGTGACGAGGACACTCACCTCTCTAAATCAAATCCTGGACCAAGACATCCTGGGAATAACCCTCACTAAACCCGAATCAAACACACCCCCAGCTTGGACTTCTTTTCTCACCCTCGCCACCTCTCCCGCCCTCTCACCCCCCGCAACAGCCTCCCTCCTCTCCGCCGCCCGCGCGGACAACCCCAACCGCACGCACTCAATCATGTTCACGTCCGGCACCTCCGGACGCCCAAAGGGGTGTCCCCTCCGCGTGTCGGGGATGACACACGTCCTCCACTCGCAGTCCTGGCTCCTAAACACGGAGAACAGCACGCGCGCCCTGCAGCAAGCACATAACAGCCGCGGGATCGCACCCGCACAGACGCTGCAGACGTGGCGCGCAGGCGGGGCGGTCGTGATGACGGGGAATGGGTTTGACGCGGGAGATCTTGTCGAGTCTGTGCGGAGACAGAGGGTGAGTTTTGTGGTGCTTACGCCGGCGATGGTGCATGCTGCTGAGGGCGAGATGGATGCGCGTTCGTCTTCGGTTTCTGGGCGGGTGGATGTGGACTGTGTGAAGACCGTGCAGGTGGGAGGGGACGCTGTGACGAGGGAGATTCTCGAGAGATGTTGTCGGATTTTTCCCTCTGCGAACGTGGTTGTGAATCATGGGATGACTGAAGGCGGAGGGGCGTTCCACTGGCCGTTTTCGGGGAGGAAGGTCAGGAAGATACCCTTTTACGGAGAGATGAGTCCCGTTGGATGTGTGGCGGCTGGCGCGATCGTGCGGATTTGGGACTTAGAGAGGAAAACGGTCTGTCGACGGGGACAGCTGGGGCAATTGCATGTTTGTTGTGGGAGCACGATTCCAGAGTATCTGAACGGGGTTTCTGCGGAGTCGTTCTACGAGGAGGGTGGGAGGAGGTGGTTTGATACGGGGGATGTTGCGATGATGGATAGGAAGGGGCTGGTGTTCATCCTGGGGAGGAGGAAGGATATGATTCGGACAAAGGGGTCTGCAAAGAGTACAGCAAAGGGGGTCATGCCCGCACCGGTTGAGAGTTGTCTGGAGCGGTTTGCATCTCAGGTGAGCTGTCTGTCGGGAAGATACAGAAAGATGCTAATTGATAGACATGCGTGGTCAATGTCGACGGCCCGTTTGCAGTGCTCGAGAGCTTCAGCGGCAGGTCCGAAGCGCAGATCAGGAGACACGTCGTCCGCAGCTTGGGGAAGCAGTATACTCTTCGTGGAGTTGCTTCTCTCCAGCAGTTGGGGATGTCTACATTCCCAGTCAACGCAACGCACAAGATCATCCGGACAGAGGTCCAGGCAGCCGTGTTAAAGTATCTCCAGCTGTAATAATAGATACTAGATAGCTATCTAGAAAGCGATAAAGCTTACACCTTCTGAACAGAACTCCACGCACTGTCCATCCCAGCCATCACCACCCACCGCGTCATCGGCGTCGTCTCCAGCGTCGAGTCGTACGCCATCCGCGCAATCCTCAACCACATATCCCCCTTGACCATGAAGCCTGCGTCATCCTCAAAGTCCTTGCAAACCTCCTCCGCGTTCTTCAACGCCCGCACAAACTTCGCCACATGCCCATCATCATGCTGCTCATTCACAACCCCAAACAGCTCCTCCCAGCCCATGTTCCCCGTAAGCGGCCCCTGATACCCACGCACAGCGTCTATATCCAACTCCGGAACCCCACAGATAGCATACCACATCAGATCCAGCCGCCCCTTCCACTCGACTAGGCGCACCTTATCCTCAACGGCTATCCAGTCCTGCCGGTTCAGCACGCTGAAAAAAATACTACTCGTCACGCAGTGCATGAAGAAGAAGTCAATTTTCCGCGCGTAGCCTGGCCGTTGAGCCGAGCCAGCCAGGTACGCACAGAAGTTCAGGACCTCCGCCGTGCGTTTCTCCAGCGTCTCCGGCGTCACCCTGAACCGCGCGACGATGTCGATGATCTCGTCCCCGGCGTTCGCGAGGACGGCCTTCTTCATCTTCATCGTCCCGATGAGGCCCGGGGTCTTTGCGGCAGTGACAATTTTCGGCGTCGCCTTGATCTCGTTCAACAGGGTAACCAGCGCCTCGTCCCCCTTGTAACGTGGGGCTCTCTCCTCCGCCGTGAGGAAGAAGTAATCGGTTCGGAACGAGTCATGCGCCGCAGCCTGCGCCAACGCCTCAGCAATGATACTGGGCTGCTCGAATTCGACCCCGAGACCGAGGTGGATAATCGAGTGGTACGCGCCGTCATACATAAGCGGGAGGATCGCATTGGCAATCCGGCTCCGCGAGAAGACGTACTCGTTCACCACACATTTCCATCCATCCCCATGATTGCCAATTTTGCGCTCGAAGAAACGCAGGAAGTTCGTGTATTGGGTTATCTGGCTGATCCTGTCGAAGAAGTACTTCTCCTCGCCGAGGTTCGCGACGACGGCCTCGTCCACCGGCGGGGCGGCCCGCTGGGTGGGGAGGTCGTCGTCGAAGGCTGTCTGGAGCTGGGCGGGTGTTGCGCCGATGGCAATGCGGGTGAGGAGGTTGTGGACGAGGTGGTTGTGGCCGTTTAGGTCGCGGAAGAAGATGTGCAGCTTGTCGTGGTTGATTTGGAGGAGTTGGTTCGTTAGGGTTACGGCTGGGTCTTGACCATGGGAGGGGGCATAGTTGTTTGGGATTTTGGAGAGTGTTGACGCGGTGAGGTTTATCTGGGTGGCCATTTTGTTTTTAGTTTGTGATGAAGATGCTTGTGGTGAGCAGAGGCGTACCGAAGAGGGGTTATATAAGTTACATCTCGTCCAGATGGTCCAACTCGTCCACGACTCGGGAATCGACATCTGAAGTCCGACTACCGATCGGTGCTTCAGAGGCCAATTAGATTATTGAGTTTCCACCCGGTGAGCGGCTGATGTCCGTCTGATGATCTACGGCTCTATTCCTAATAAAATTTCAATAGACAAATGGGCCAAGTTTATGAGTAGACGACAGATCTCTGATATCCCCCCCCCTTTACAATCCACCACCCTCCACTAGGACGGCCCCGTACTGGGCAAATAAGGATGCAACCGTGGAAAGAAATGCCTCAGTAGCCCAACAATAATACACTTCGGCGTGCCCGGCGGAAACTTCGCACCACCCCCGGTATTAACAACACCGACATTCCTCCCATCGTAAAGACCAGCCCCCTCATCCGCAGCCTCCAGCATCGCCGCCGCAAGATCCAGGTACGAAATGAAGGACTCCTGCTCGTCGAAGTCGAGCTTGTGGCCGCGCTGGATGTCCACGGATAACCCGCCCGGCTTGATGAAAATGCTGGTCACCCAGGCTTCGTTGGCGCGCATGAGGCGCTCGGCCTCGATCAGGTCTTTGTAGACGTGCGACGCGGCAGTCTTCATGATCGGTTTGAACCACCCTGGCATTTTCCGCCCCAGGTGCGGGTCTATCGTTGCCGAGGAGAGGAGGACCAATTTTGGGAGCGGGAGGTCGGGCTCCTCCGTGCGGATCTTCTGCAGCGCATCGAGGACCGTCCGCACGGAGTCCTGGCTTATGCGGCAGCCGGGGATATTATCGTTTGTTGTCGCGACGAGGAAAACGGCGCTTGTGTTGCGGATGCAGGCGTGGATGAGGGCGAGGTCTGTGATCGAGCCCTCGTAGATGTCGACGCTTTTGTTTGCGGCGAGGTCCAGGTCCGGCAGCAGGCGCAGAAGCTTGGCCTTGTTGCGGCAGTAGGCGTTGACGCGGCTTGAGGGCGTGCGCAGGATGTTTTGGATCAGCGCTGTGCCGGTGTTGCCTGTTGCGCCGAGGATCGCGTAGGTGGGCATTTTGTTTGTTGTCTTGGTCTGTTGGAGTACGAGGTTACTACGGGGCTACTGGTGAGATATAAAAGTGAACGAGGCAGAGTCGGGACTCGGAAGTCACTCTAAGATTCAAAAACCTACTCAGCTCCTGCTTTCAGTTACAGTATAGCTTCGCCACTGTCAACCAGCGTGTCTGGACAAATCTGGACCTAATCGTTGCTTATCACCACCATGTAAACGAATTATTCCCCGACTCGGGCCCCGAGGTCTCGGGGTACGGGTTACATGCAGCCAACAAGCAAGCACCTCGGGCCCCCGTGAGATCGGGATTATAGACGCCGAAATGAATTGTGAAACACCAGCCATCTCAAGATGTTGTTGGGAGCTCTCTTCACACACAAGGTATCCCTCCAAACCAAACCGTCAGCCCGGGTTAGGGCTTAAAATGCTAATTGGACAGGTAAGTACCGGTCGACTATCCTCACCCTCGCTCGACCACCTTAGGAAACTGGCTGGTCTTTATATATGAGCAGTAAAAATGATGATGATTAATGACATTTTTGACATTTTGGGTGGTGCTGAATTTGCAAGATTCTACGAGGAAACTTCGAGAAAAGCAGGAAAAATAAAAGTTCCCTGAAGGCCAGTCTTTTTGTTGTTAACTTACACTCTCCCCCCCAAGTTCCTTGTTCCCCTCCCCTTTTCCTCGTGCAAATACCGTCATCTTCAGAGCTGATACTGTCTTAGTCTATTTACGATGCTGCATGAAAGTGGTTCTGCCATGCTCTTAATTTATTAGTGGAGAGTTCCGATTCCATCGCTATACTTAGAGAATAATGAATCAGGTATTCTTTATGCATAATTAACATTCAAGCATGAGTGGTATCTCCACATCATTCCTAGAATACCAACCAACTGACAAATCTAGAAATCCAGTCATATAAAATTAGAGATTCAAAGCCGTTGGCAAGATAGTCCGGGGACGCTCTTGGGAAGAGCTCAGAATCCTACTAGACCTACTGTGGTTAGATCAATAACATCAAAGCTAACCTCTTTTGGCTGAAGCTTCACGTGCCCCAGGATGCATCCACGTGATGGCATTCTTTTCACCTCCAAACCCTACAAGCGCGCCCTATCCCTAAGCCCTCATTGCTGATCCTGGAAGCATCGCCGTCATCCAAGCCGCTTCGACTTCCATCATGGTCAACACCAGGGGAGCAGGCCCTTCCGTCGATGGTCAAGAGGCGTCCGAGAATCCTATCTCGCCTGTGCTCAAGGAAGAGGGTCATCATGGTGAGTCACCCTTCACTGCCTGCTATCTATCCCGGCTTCCCAGTAACACTCGACCCGGATCAATCCCTTCACTACTCCATCAATTCTAATACCGCCGAATCCCAGATCCCCCCAAGCAGCTCTCTCACCCTCTCGAAGAGGACGGCTCGATCTCTCCTCGCGCAGCCAAGAAACGACGCCTCGAAACCCAGCCAGAAGAACCCCTGACGACTCAACTGCACGACCAAGCAAACGGGGACGGACAACCGCAGCAGCCGCCTGTTCCAGGCCCCGGAGACCATATCGAGGAGGAATTGGCATCTGCGCTCGGATCAGGGGTTGTCGACTCCGTTGAACCGTCGGAAAACAAGAATGGTCATGTCGAGCAACCGGCCGAAAGCCGTGCGGTATCTGACCAGACTCCCAACGTTGCGACAGACGTGGCGACAGTAATTTCCAATATCATGGATCACTCAGAACGAGTGGAAGAGCAAGTTGCCATCGGGCCGCAGCAGCTGCCAGACCTTTCCGGTCAAGGCGCTCCGAAGGGCATGGTTTTTGTCAAGGCCAACTCGCACTTGAAAACCCAGAGCCTGCCAATCCTTGATAATCTTGTAAGTTCTATGTCTGCTAGCTTATTGAAGCCCGCTCTGACTGGACAGTCTACGCAAATTCTCTCGCTGCTCGCCAAGTCGACCTACCAGGATATCACCTCCTTCGTCTCGGAGCCGGACTCGGAAAACGGTCAAGCCTACGCGACGATGCGCTCCCTCTTCGACCACACGAAAAAGGTCTACTCCTCTAAAAAGTCGTTCCTCTCGCCGACCGATCTCGAGCTCACTGAGCCCGCTCAAGTCGATACCATCCGCAAAGCAAATCTGGCCTCGTTTGTCTCGAGTATCTTCGGCACTCAGGAGATCGGATTCTCCGAGTTGAATGAAAATTTTCTTGACGTATTTGTGCCAGAAGGTGGACGACTTCTCAAGCAGCAGGGCGCGCTGTTTCTCGAGCTCAAGACCCAGGCGTTCATCGCGTCCATGAACAACACCGAGCGCACGCGCACGGAGCTGCTATACCTTCTCTTCCCGGATAATTTAGAGCAGCAGCTTCTCGACAGACGACCAGGGACTCGCCAGTTGGCTCCGAGCGAAACCGATTTTGTAAATCGCGCTGGATCGCGACGCGACATTCTGCTCAATGACATCAACAATGAGGACGCTATGAAGGCTTTGCCGGATAAGTACCATTGGGAAGACTTCCTCAGGGACTTGAGTTCGTATATTACGAAGAACTTTGATACAATCAACAACCAACAGGTTAGCCTTTTACTGCCACTCTTCTATTCTCCGTCAGAGTGCTAATGCGAATTAGTCGAAGAAAATCACAAAAGGACGGCAACCCTCTTCATCGAACGGCGACTCGGAGCCATCCAACGCACCCCTCCAGAGCCAGTTCTCCGTTGCTCCGCAAGCTCCTGAGGTCCCCGTTGACAAGAACATGCACGGCGATCTGGTTGCGCGTGCAGCTCGAGCGGCACAGATTGCTCTGCAAGGTCACGGTTTACGACGCTCGCAGCAACAAGCTCAACAACAGCAACAGCAGGCGCAGCAACAACAACAAGCACAGGTGCAGCAATACCAACAACAGCAGCAGCAGTCGCAGCAGCAGACCTCCCAGCCGCAACAGGGTATCCAAATCTTGCAAAGTTATGCCCCGCCCCAGCAACCGTACCAGTCCAGCCCTGCTCCGACAGGTTTCCAACAGTCGCCTGGGACCTACACCTTCCAACAGAGCCCCATGCAGGCAAATTTCCAACAATACAGCCACCCGTCGCCGTCTCCGATGCCAGGCCGACCCAACTCATCGACAGCTAACCACGGCTACATGCCGGGCATTCCGCACTACTCCCAATCCCAGCCCACACAAGTCCTCTACGAGCGTGCACGCATGGCCGCCTCGGCAAAATCTTCGCCGAGCAGCCGCAAGTCCGGTCTACCCAGCCAGCGCCGCCCCTGGACGACAGAAGAGGAGAACGCACTGATGGCAGGTCTGGACCGCGTCAAGGGCCCGCACTGGAGCCAGATACTGGCCATGTTCGGACCCGGCGGCACCATCAGCGAAGCGCTCAAAGATCGCAACCAGGTCCAGCTCAAGGACAAAGCGCGCAACCTGAAGCTCTTCTTCCTGAAAAGCGGAATCGAAGTCCCCTACTACCTCAAGTTCGTGACCGGGGAGCTGAAAACGCGTGCGCCCGCGCAAGCTGCGAAGCGCGAGGCACGGGAGCGACAGAAGAAGCAGGGCGAGGAGGACAAGGCTCACGTCGAGGGGATCAAGGGGATGATGGCGCTGGCGGGGGCTCACCCGCAGCAGGTTGCGCATGGCCACGAGAGCATGTCTGCATCACCGATGCCGCCTGATCCGGCGTTCGACCATACCGCGGAGCAGAATTTGATGCAGACGCTAGGGAAGGAGGTGCACGGGGAGCAGTTTGGCCAGCAGCAGCATACCGATCCGAATTTGCATGTGGGGCAGTAAGTGAGACAGTATGATCGAGGTAGCGGTAGGATGGTGTAAACTAGTTTCTATAACAACAAGTTAATCAACAATCAACTGTCAAGCAAGGGAATCTAGCAGGCAGTTATCGAGGCCATGTACAGGTGCCCCAGGCAAGCAACAGTCCAGAAAAGTGGGTCAGTGCCTCAGGCAACTGCTCCAACGACCTCAACTCTCCCCAGCACGTCTCAATCCCTCAGATATCATCCCAGCCTCACCTCGCGTCCAATAAGTAAGAATAATCCACTCTCATTGACAACGGACCAGCGACCAAATCGTCCATAGACCTGCGCGAATCGTTCACCCTCCGAACCCCTGTCCACCTGTCACCCGCCAACACTCCCTGCCAACTCACCATGTCCGAACCTCCGTCAACACAACCACAACGCCCATCATCAGCAGAACAAACCATCCCGCAATCCTCATCCGAGGCTACTGTCGTGCCCAATCTCGAGCCCGGTGCCTCAGACGCTACTCTGCTCGACGCGTCCGCAGACGATCTGAACTCCTCCATGGCGAATAACGCTGCAGCTGCTGGGACAGCGACCGGCGAGGAAACTACTGGTGCTGGTGCTGGTGCTAGCGGGGAGGCCGCACCCGTAGGGAACCCTGTGCAAACGGTGTCTGTCGACCAGGCGCAGTCGTCGAAGAAGGAGACGAGTCTGCGCGAGTTCCTGGGCAAGATGGACGACTACGCTCCTATTGTACGTCTCGGACCTCGATCCTCGTTCCGCGTCCTTGTTCCTCTACATTACCCACCCCAGCCCCCAACCCCCGAACCCTTGAAAGCAGATGCTAACGAGCGAAAAATAGATCCCCGACGCCGTAACAGCACACTACCTCACCCTCGCCGGCCTCCCACCCCCCGGAACGGGGCCCAACCAAACCCCGCCGCACCTCGCGCGCCTCCTCGCCCTCGCAACCCAGAAGTTCATCGCCGATATCGCCGCAGACTCGTACCAGTATGCGCGCATCCGCGCGTCGAATTCCTCGTCCGCGAGTAACCCCATGGGTAGTTTGAATGCTGCCTCGGGGCTTGGTGTTCCCGGTCCTGGGGGCGGTGGTGCCGCTGCCGCTGGTGGAGGTGGTGGTGGGTCATCGGGGGCGGATGGGAAGGGCGGGAAATCCGGGACGCATTTGGGGATTCAGAGGGCCGGGTTTGGGGGTGGGGGGTCGGGGGGTTCGGGGCAGGGGCGGACGGTGCTTACGATGGAGGATTTGGGGATGGCGGTTTCGGAGTATGGGGTTAGTGTTAAGAGGGGGGAGTTTTATCGGTGAGATGAGGTCTACTGGATATCTGGCGCTTGGGGACCGGAGTGCTGTGCTCTGGACTAGATTGAGGGGTGGGAGGTTGGATCGGATGCTTCGGTTTGAATCTGGGTTCCGTTTAAGGGCGGCGTTTATTGGAGATAACCCGTGTGTTTCTGGCGTTGGGGGCTCATAGTAAGGATCAATTAAGCGCCTCGAGGATGCGCATAGCTAGGGCAGCTATCATAAAGGCATGCACCGTCGCGGCCTGCCAGCTCTACCGATCCTGTACGTATCTAACTTAAGATGAATAACCAACCAGTAATCTACCTCCGCTGCGCAAGCAAAACATGCTCATCTGAATCCCAGAAAATCCCATCGCGCTCAATATCCCGCCTCGCACCCTCGTCAAGCCTCGTCGCCTCCGCCTCGACATTCTCCTCCCCACGCGCCCGCAGAATCATCTTCGACGACCGCGCACATGACCACAGAAAAGCCTTATTGAATGCATCCCTGTGCTGGGTTCCACCCTCCAGCGTGTTGAATGCCCTCGCAGAGACGTTTTGGAGATCTTGGTGCGCGGTTGCGGCTGCGACGAAGGCGCTCGGGATACTTCGCCTATTAGTATCTCATCTAAGATGTAGTGGAAGAAAAAGAGGAAGAGAGCATACTGTTCCTCCATCCCCCGCGCCTCCATATGGCTCCTCATCAGCGCATGCATCTCCTTCACGTGCGAGCTGGGCACCCGTCCAGCCCAGGTATAGCTATCCAGGTCCTCCCACTGGATCCAGCCTCCGGGTCCTTGATTATCCATCCCAACTCGTCAGTATGTCATACATTCGAGTAAACCCGAACAAATACCACTAGCTAACTTATAGGAAGGAAAGGAGAAGTAAACTCACGCAAAAGCAAAACGAGATTCCGCACAGCCGTGTCAACATCCCCCTTCCCCAACGCAGCAACTAACAGCCGCACATGCACCAAATCGTACCTCCCGCGCAGTTCCTCGGGGACGGGTTCGAGGATGTTGTAGACGCTATAACGGAAGTTCTCCGGGTGGGTTCCGGGCGCGGGGAAACTGGCGGGGGACATGTCGAAGCCGTCAAATTGGCGCTTTTGGCCGGTTATTGTTGGGGTGGAATTGAGGTGTGTGGAGAGGGCGTTGAGCCAGATTCTTACGTATGATATTTGCTTAGGAGATTGGA
>NW_027263669.1:0-12831 GCF_044049455.1 Aspergillus lucknowensis | reverse complement strand
TTACTTATTTATTTATTTTTAATATTAAAATCTTTTTTTTTCTATTATTTATTATAGCAGGTAAACTTTTTTTTTAAAGTTATAATATATTTTTATACTTCTTAATATAATAGACTTTTATTTTTTCTTTTATTTATTTAATATTATTAGTTATAGGTTAGCATAATACTTTTATATAAGCAATATATATTAATATTATATCTAATTATTTTTTAGCTAGTAGTAATTTTTAATATATTTTAAGATTTTTTCTAAAATTTATATAATAAGATATAATATCTATTATTATATTTCTTATCTTATTAATTATAAATTAAGCTATAGATAATAATTTTATTTAATTATTTTAATTCTAGTCTATATAATATTATAAATATTATTTAATTAACTAAATTATTTTTTCTACTTATTTATTAGTTTAGTAGTAATTAGTAATAAATATATCTTGCCTTATTCTATATGCTTTTATAAGTTTTTTCTAAAATTTTAATATAAATAGCTTGTCTTGGTTAGAAGTTATTTATTTTAATAGTCTAGTTTAAATACATAATTTTTATAGTATTAAATATACTATTTTTTATAGTAATATTTATCTAATTATTATATATTTTATATACTTGTATATAATTATAATTATATTTATATATATAATTTTTATAATAAGATTCTTTAATAATAGTAATTCTTAAATAAAATTAACTATAATATTTTCTTATAGTTTTATTAAAATTTTTAATATATATATTTTACTATATGGTTATTATTATAATTACTTGCTTTAGTTATACTTCTTATATTATATAATATAATCCTATATTTTTTTATATATTTATAAAAAGTAGTATACTTATTAATTTTTTTTATTATTTTTTTAATTTTTTAGTTTTTTTTGGTATTTTTTAGATAGCAGGTTATAATATCTTTAAATTACGTTCCCAACTATTCTATTAAGCATTATAATTACTTTATTTTATAATTTTTTTATTATTAATATACTTAATCTTAAATTAATATTATAAAAGCTCTTGAGCCTATTATATTTATTATTTTTTAAATTTTTTATTATTATTAAGAATATTAAATTCTTATAGTCTATCTAAATACTTATTATATTTTTTATTTCTTATAAATAATATTTTTAATACTTAAATTTTTTAATAACGTAATTCCCGACCAAACCGTCCACCCGACTGAACTGTCCACCCCCATTGATTTTGACCGCGTCATTCAACACGTTGAACTTTGAACCACTACCATACCACAAAAACCGTGTCTATCAAATCAAGAATTGGTGGAGCAAGAGGGGAGGATTCAACTTGCAATATCTACTTTAAAAAATAATAAAATTTAAAGTAAGTATCAAGTAGCAAAGGTTTATAATGTGCATTAAGCAATATTACGCGATAGGATGAATAGGGTCTAATATTAAGGCTAGCAACATGCTAATAGCTATAAGCTTTCTAAAACTTAGGAAGAGTCTTTAGTAGAATAGATTCTATCTAGAGATTCGTGTGGAGTTCCTTCTAGACCTGGAGATATAGTAGAAATGGCTAATCTTCTTCTTCAAGCTATAGCATTGACCCCTCCTTAACTAATTAGGAAGAACTAGGCAATAGAGTTTATTAAATATCAAGATAAACTAAAAACTTAATATGCAAGAAGCTATAGTTATTAACAAGCTAAATATAAGGATCCCTAGCTTCTAAAGGCATGGTTTAATCAGCTTTAGGAGGTCTAAATAAAATATAGTATTAGCAATAAAGATATCTACAACTTTAATAAGACTGGCTTTGCTATAGATCTAATAGTAACTACTAAAGTAGTTACTAGATTTAATATGCCTGGGAAATCTTATCTAATTTAACCTAGCAACTGCAATTGGGTTATAATAATTAAATCTATTAACATAATAGGGTGGTTGGTTCCTTCCTATATTATCTTTAAAAGAAAGGTCTATATTCAGGGATAGTTTAAAGAACTCGCGTTGCTAACAGATTAGAGGATTAAAATAAGTCCTAATAGCTAGACTACTAATGAGATAGGCCTCTAGTAGCTTTAAAAGACCTTTATTCCTGCAACTACACCCTATATAGTTGGCTGATATCAACTCCTAGTTCTTGATGGCCATGGAAGTCATCTCATGCCTGCTTTTAATAAGCTTTATAGCAAGAATAATATTATTCCAATCTACATGCCTTTATATTTATTGCACCTCTTGCAGCTGCTTGATATTAGCTGTTTTAGTCCTTTAAAGCATGCCTATAGGAAAATTATTAAGACAAAGATATACCTTAGAATCTATTATATTAACAAACTAGACTTCCTAAAGGTATATCCCATGGCCTGTATAACTATTTTTACACCTCAAAATATTTAAAATAGCTTTGCTGCAGCTAGTATATTACTATTTAATCCCCAGCAAGTTATTAAAAGGTTAAATATCTCACTCTGCATGCCTACCCCCCTAGAAAGCCATAATAGGATCTCTATAAGCTTCTTGATACTAGCAACACCTCATATAGTTTAGTAGCTACAGAAAAAAGCATTATTACTTAAAAAACTACTTAAGAATGGCTCTTAAAATCCTTTAACTCCTTCAAAAATAGCCCTATAGCAAGTTATAAAAGGCTGCAAGATTGCTCTATATAATACTACCTATCTAGCCAAGGAAAACCATAATCTCCATGTAGAAAACAAGAATTCAAAGCAGAAAAGGTATTAATCTAAGCATCAAATGCCTTCTAATACAGGCATGTTGATTTAGGAGGGCAGGGATCTCATGGTGTTGAGAAATAATCAAGAACGTGAGGTAGGGGGGGTCTTCAATAATGTCTGCAGCTCAACCTTCTGAGGCGCCAAGACATGCTCCACCAACCTGTTTAAACTGTAATATTCAGGGCCATAAAAGAACTAGATGTCCTGCACCTTTAGTTACCTAATTTTAATCTATATCAGCGTTGGTTGGTGGTTGAGAATCGATTCAAGTTCTAAAAGCGCGACCAAAATCGATGGGGTGGACGGTTCGGTCGGGAATTACGTTAATTATAAGTATCTCTTGATTATATATATTATAATTTTATTTAGCTTAGATTATTTTTCTTAAATTAAATAAGATAAATTATAGTTTTTTATTATTATTATTTTTATTTAAGAACTATTTTTAATTCTTCTTTTAATATATTTATTTTATATAGTTCTATTATGCTAGGTTATATAGTTATAGGATTAGTACTTTCTTAACTATTTTTTAACTAAATATATTAATTCTTGCTTTTTTTGCCTCTAAATAAATAGTATTTTTTAAATAACTTTATTATAGGTTATAAATTTTATATATATTAATAAAAATATTCTTGTATATATCCTAATATTCCTAAAAATTTTAAACCTTTTTTTTATTAGTTAGTATTAGTTAATTTAATATTATATTACCTTTTTTTATAATATTTGCTATATTTTTAGTATAAGCTTTATATTTAAATATTTAATTTCTATAGTACTAAATCTACATTTTCTAATATCTAGTACTAGCCTGACTTCTAGCATTATTATTATAATATCTTAAATATATTTCTTATACTTTTAAGAATTTTTTAAGTAAATAAGTATATTATTAAAGTAAATAGCAATAATTCAATTAAAATATTATTATAATATATAAATTATAAATCTTAAGAATTCTATAAATAATTATATAATTTTTATAAATATAATAACCTATTTATATAACCTTTAGTTAATAAGAAATGCTATTTTCTAGATATTATTTTTATATATTAAGAGATTATAATAACATTATATATTAAAAATAGTTATAATCTTTACTTTTTATAGTAAATCCCTTTTTATCTTATTATTTATTTATAGTATTATAGTATTATTAAGTTTTTTATAATTAATTATTTTCTTATTTTCCTACTTTTTAAGTATAAATATTAGTTATAATAATATCTTAAACTTTAATTTATATATATATCTAGCTTTTAAAAACTTTTTAATAAATTTTATTTTTATTACTAATTCTTTAGATAACTTTTAATATTATTTAACTTGTAGTAGTTTAATATTTAGTTTTACTAATATTCTTATTTTATATTATAATTTATAGCTAGGTAATTGGTAATCTAGTTTAATAAATAATTTAATAAACTTGTAATACTTTACTAGTAATAATTTCTTGATTTTAGTAAGTTTAGCTTTATAAATTTCTTCTAGTTTAGAATATCTACTTTTCTTAAGTTAGAATTTTATTTTATTATTTCTAGTTATTTCTTTTAATATTTGTTATATCTTTTTAGTTCTTTCTATTTAGTTAGTTTTCTATTTTAAGATAGTTATTATCTTTGAATTCTTATTATTAAAGATTATCCTTAATTCTTCTTTAATATTATAAGCTTATATACTATAGTTTTAATTCTCTATAACTAAATAGTATTCTTTAATTACAACTTCTCCTTTTATTTTATTAATCCTTAGTTTTTATTTTATTAACCAATATATTCCTATAATTATATTATACAGTCTTTCTTCTATTAGTATAATCTTAAATATTAGATTTTTGATATATATTTCTGAGTTTATTTAAATAATTCTTGTTCTTATCTTAGGTTTATAATACAATATTTTTCTTTTAAAGCTAATAATCTTAAGGTACCTTTCTTAGTTTAGACTGAATCCTATATTAATTAATAAATTTAAGTTTAATAAACTTGTTATCAAAGCGACGACCCCTTGTGTGCTTCTAACCCCGGGCTGTCACACAGGACTTTTAAATGGTTTGTATTAACTTGTCTTACCTAGTGCAATCACATTTAATAAGTATAAAGACTTGCTATAGTTAGGTTAATATTAAGATAAAAGAGTAGGGCTAGTCTATAGTATATTATACTATAGCCTATAAAGTAAGTACTAGATAAGTTACTTTATAAAGATTCTTAAAATAGGTTACTCTAGAATAATAATAGTATTAATTTTAAAGATAGAAAAGCTAGATATAGTAGTAATAAGTATTTTTAAATATTTTATTTTTTTTAGTCTCTTTTATCTTGATGATATATTATAAATCTTTACTTATAGTATACTAGATAATATATACTGTACTATTTTTTGATAATGTATTTTTATATAATCTAGTAAGTTAAAGTATAGCTATTTTTAATATCTTTTTAACTAGTTCCTAGAACACTTTATAATCCTTATAAAGTTTTTAGTTATATAATTTTTATTATTGCTTAAAAGTTTCTAAATATAGTTTATTTTATAAGATTATTAACTTATCTCTTGGAATACTAGTACTAGTTTATAAGATTCTAGTTAGTATTCTTGTATAGTATCTCCTTCTTAACTAGTCTAGGGTATTATATAGGTATCTTTTTCTTATAAATAGATTTAGTTAGTTATTATTACCTGTTATTTCTGCCTAGCATAGCTACCCTTAACTTAGTATTAATAATATTATAATATTATCTTTTTTCTTTTCTACTTTTATTCTAAAAATATAAGTAGTACTACTTTTTTAGGTCTAAGATAAGTATCTTTTTTCTTCTATATTTTTCTTGGTAATATTATGTTATATCTTCTAAGGATAATTATTATACAAAGTGCTATTATCAAGCTAATAATATAGTTTGTATAGAGCCCTAGTTAAAGTTCCTTATATTTAATATAATTTTTATAATATTTCTTGTTTTATAGACATGAAGAGTTAGAACTATATTATATATATCTATTATAGATATAAATATAAAAAGCAATTTTATAATAAATATAAGTAGGAGAAGTTAAAATATAATAAGAAAAAGATGGTTTGGAAGATTAAAAAGGCTGAAAAATAAATTAAAGCTTTTTTATTAAAGCTTGTTATCTCTAAAAATATAGTTATTTTTTATAAAAATATAGTATTAAGATACTAGATTATAATACTATAGTACTAGACTATTTAGATAAAAAAATTCTCTAACTATTAAGAATCTTTAAAAACTAGAATATCTTGCTATTAAGTATAAGGCTATTACTCAACTTACTATTATATTAGATAATCCTAGTCTAATTTAAATAATTAGTTTATTATTTTTCTAGTAGAATATTAATTTTTCTATCTTAAATACTACTAATAGTATTTCTACTAGGTATAGCATATTAAGTTCTTAATAAGTTTCCAAGTACTTTATAAGGTATTATATCCCTTCTACTAAATAAGATATTATAATTATCTACTAACTTTCTAGTAATTTAGGATTTTTTTAATTTTATATTTCTATTTTTCTTCTTTAATTTTGATATTATTAGCAAGCTTAATATTTTCTAGTACTAGTTCTAATAATAATATATAAAATATTAGATATATTTTTTATAGACTTAGATAGTTTTAATTAATAGTTAACTAGTCCTAATTTTTTATTAATTTTAAATAGTCTAATTTATATATAGTTAAGTTTCTAACTTACTTATTTGGTTTTAATATTTCTATAACATAGGAATATTTTCCCTTTATTTAAAATTTAATGTTTTTTAGTATCTTTTATTATATTAAAGCTTTATTTTAAGGTTTATAAATTTAAGATCTTTAGATAAGTTATATTTAAAATTTTTTAAGTTTTTATATAAAGTTATTGGTTTTTTTATAATAAGTTCTTTTTAAATTAGTTTACTATATAAATTTAGGTAATATCTATAATTTGCTTTAAAAGGTATTATTCCTATTATATTATAAATTAAATTATTATAGGCAAACTAGGCTATAGGTAGCTATTTCTCCTAGTTATCTTGTATATAATTTATATAATTTTATAGATACTACATAATTATTTAATTAACCTTTTTTATTTATCTATTTAATTATAGTTTATATACTATAGTTATATATAGCTTAAGTTAATCCTTATAGTATTAATTACTAATTTCTAGAATTTAAATATAAATAATTTATCCTGGTCTAATATAATATATTTTAGTATTTTATAATTCATAATAATTATATTAACAAAAATAATTATTATTATTTTTACTATTAGAGTTATTTATATTAGTTCTAGGTAAATATATTTTATTCATTAGTCTAAGATTACTATAAGATAATTATACTTCTCCTTTTCTTATTATACTTCTAGTAGTAGCCAAATAAAATTAACTATAATCTATTTTTATAATTATTATAAAATTTCTAGGTTTTATAATTTCCTATATAATATATACCTTTTTAATTTATTTTATAAGTATATTGTATAAGTATTAATATAGCTTTTAATTTTCATTCTTATATTCTAGAAGTAGTAATTATATTTAATATATTTATAGGTTTAATTCATACTAAAATACCTATATACTAGGATATTATAATATTCCTTAATTACTTGTAGAATAAGTATTAGTAGAATATAAATAAGTTTTTTAATTTAAAAGATTTTATCCTTTTTTATTACTTCTAGTATAGATATAAAAACTTATTATATTAGTTTATTCTTTTTTATAGCTTTTTATAGTATTAATTATAGATTTTATTAATAATATAATAGCTACTGGAATTATTAAATTATTTTTAAATATTTTATTCTTATTTTTTTAGAATTACTAGTTATAGTTTTCTAGTTTTATTCCTATAGTCTAGTTATTTATTAAAAATATTAGCTTAGCTATTCTTTATGCTTTTATAATATTTAATCTTATAGTTATATTAGAAAAGTAACTCTCTTTATTTTACTTGTTTTTTTATTAACTTGTTAGTTATTATAAAGTAAGTAAGATTTTTATAGTTAGACTTTATAGTAATAATATATCTTGCTTTTTATAAATAAACTTTTTATATTCTTACTCTAATAGTATAGTCTAATATATTACTCTCTAGTATTATAAATAGGTCTAGGTTATATTATAGCATGATTAGTGTTAATATAATAGTTCTTTTTATAATATTAAAAATTTCTTATTATCTCTTTGACTATTTATATATTTATTCTTTTTAAAATAGTTTAAACAAAGGTGCTATATAAAACATGTAGAATTTATTTGTAGTTTAATTTAGCATCTTTCCTAATAAATATTATATAATTATAAGGCCTGTAAGATAGTAGCTCTAGTTTATTAAGTTATTAAAATATATCCAAGAATTAACTATATTTATTGAGAATAGTTAGTTTCTTGTTAATCTAGTTACTTGTAACTAGAATTTTTTAAACCCCTATTTTTTTATTATTTATAATAATTTTACTATTTACAATATTACTTGTAGCTTAGTTAAGTAAGTTTATTAGCTATAATATATTTTTATATTCAAGATATTACAAGTTAGTATTAATATATTTATACTATCCTTACTAATATAACTCATATTTTTTTAACTCTTATAATTACTTATTAAATAGACTATATAGCTATAAGTAGTGAATATTATTATCTTATTTATAGACTATACAAGTTTCTAAGTACTTATTACAGGTCTTAATATACTTTTATTAATAGTTCTTAGTTTCTTCTTAATATATCAGGTCCTAATATAAATATTTATTAAAAAATTTTCTTAACCCTTTAGTAAGTTTTCAAGGGTCCTTTTATATAGCTATAATAATATTATTAGTCTAATATACTAATTTATTTTTACTAATTTTTAGGGATTCTAATTATTATCCTTAATATTATCTATTTTAATATAATCTAGCAGCCTATAGCTAATACTAATATTATTTATATAATTTAGTTTTATTTTTTTATAAATTTTTTTTCTTGAATTATAAATCTACTACTAGATATTTTCTTACTAGGTCTAGGGTCTTCTAGCTAGGTTTTATATTATTTATTAAGCAGGTTAATTCTTATTTAATATCTAGGAAGTTACTATACTCTTTGTCTTGATCTAGCCTATTATTAGTAGCTTTATTATAGTAGGACCTATTTTTTCTCTTAACTTTTTCTTTATTACTTTATAAAATTATAGTAGTAAACTAATACTATAACTATTATAGTAATTTATTTTAAAAGATTTTATCTAGCTACTTAATTATTTTTATAATACTTGCAAGAATTTTATTAATTATCTTAAATATCTTCTTATCTTTGTATAATTTTTAGTAATTTTAGTAATTTACTTTATATACCTTTTATATATCTTTTAATATCTATATCTATTATTTTTAATAACATGGCTAGTACTCTTAGTAAACAGGACCTAAAATTAAAATCTTGGTTTTTAGTATTTTATCTAAGCCTATCCCAGGCTGCTATTACTATACTTTATCTATTAATAATAGTATCCCAGGTATTATTAGTTATTATAGCTTGCTTGTCTAGAGCTAAAACCCTTCTAGCCTTTTCTAGGGAATTATTAGTTATAATAAGTATCTTAGTAGTATTATTGTCCTACTCCCTAGCTATATTGAATATTATATTTAAGACTATAGCTACTTATATAGCTTTTAATTAATATTATATAGCTCCTTTTTAGAATCTCTAGCCATATTATTTCTTTTTCTCGTATTCTACTAATCTATAATCTGGTTTACTATAAGAAAAGTTTATATTTTTTTTCTAGTAATAATCTTGTTCTATCTTAGAGATTATTATACCTAAATCTATAGGTTAAGATTTATATAGGTTATTATTATCTTAAAATTTAGACTAGAATTATTAGTTATTATTAGTATAATAGCTATTATATTTATCTTAATTCTTTCTAGAGGAATACCTCTTATAGCTTTATTAGCCTTATTATTTTTTTTAGCTTTCTATGCTAGTTCCCTGTCCTAGATACTAGGTTATATATTTCTACTAGGATATTAAGTCTAGATAAAAATATTATTTTTTTCTAAATATTATAATTTAAGGCCATCTTAAAATAGTATATAAAATTATTATCTTTCTATATTAAATATAATATAATTTACTAAAATTCTAAAATAAATAGATTTATATCTTTACTAGACTATTATATTTTACTAATTTATTTTTTTATATTATAGGTTTTATTAATATTTTTAAAAATATAAATTAGCTATTTTTTAAAGTTATTATAGCTTATAAATAACTATTTAATATTTTTTACTATTTT
This sequence comes from Aspergillus lucknowensis, assembly GCF_044049455.1. Classification (NCBI taxonomy): domain Eukaryota; kingdom Fungi; phylum Ascomycota; class Eurotiomycetes; order Eurotiales; family Aspergillaceae; genus Aspergillus; species Aspergillus lucknowensis. The sequence continues at coordinate 2,792 of NW_027263669.1, read as the reverse complement.
AACCTTTATAATCTCCTACTATTTTTTATAAAAAGCTTAAATTACTTGCATACTTTTCGAGTAAGATAAATAGATATAAATATAATCTTATTAGCTTTACTAGCCAATTTATTATAGTTAATATTAATAAAAGTCTATATTTATATAAGAAAGAAGTATAGCTTTTTTAAGTATTATTAAATAGTTTAAGTAGTTTAACCTTTAGAATTTAGCCCTAAGTTTGGTTTTAAATATAAGAATATAGTCCTAGAGCTGCTCAAGTATTTCTTGATATTTTTTTAAGGTTTTATTATTTTTAGATATATTATTCTACTAGTTTAGGTTATTAATCACCTAGTTAATAATTCTAGTTTATTTATTAAGCTAGGCTTGTATTTTAGTAACTATCTTTTCTAAGGTTTCTTTTCTTAGAAGCATAATAACTTATTATTAATACTAAGATATCATGTTAGTTATTTTAAGTTAATCTAAGATATAACTTATACTAACTAGTAATTAATTTATTATTAAAGTAATAATCTCTTATATGCTTCTAACCCTAGGCTCTTAAGACTTTTAAAATATTTAGATTAACTTATCTTACCAAATATAATAATATCTAACAAGTATAAGAACTTGTTATAATTAAATTAAAATCAAGATAAAAGGGTAGGGCTAGCCTATAATATATATATTATAGCTTGTAAAGTAAATATTAAATAAGTTTTTTATAAAAATCCTTAGAATAGGTTACTCTAGAATAATAATAGTATTAAGTATAAAAATAGGAAAGCTAGATATAATAATAATAAGTATCTTTAAGTATTCTATCTTTTCTTAGTCTCTTTTATTATAATAGTATATTATAAATCTTTTAGTCATGGTATATTAGATAATATATACTATATTATTTCTTAGTAATAAACTCTTATATAACCTGGTAAGTTAGAGTATAACTATTCTTAGTATTCCCCTAACTAATTCCTAGAATACTTTATAATCCTTGTAAAACCCTTAATTAAAGTTTTTTATTATAGTTAAAAAGTTCCTAGGTATAGTTTGCTTTATAGAATTATTAGTCTACATCTTAGGATACTAGTACTAGTTTACAGGACTCTAGTTAATATTCCTGCATGGTATCTCCTTGTTAACTAGTCCACAGTATTTTGCAGGCATCTCTTTCCTATAGGGTAGATTTGGTTGGTTATTATTGCCTAGTGTTTCTACCTAGCATAGCCACCCTCAACTTAGTATTAGCAGTGTCATAACAATTATGTCTAACTTAATATAGGGAAATAATATACTCAAGTCTATTTATTATAAAGAATTAAAGGCAAGAACAAGGGATATACTAATTAATAATAAGCCTAAAAATCTAAAGAAGCTTATTATTTAAGTGTTTAAGGTTAAGACTTAATATATTAAATAATAGCTTAAAAAGTAGTAATAAAAAACCTATTTAATTATTAAAAATAATAATAAGATAAGAATAAAGATATTAAAATATAAATTAATACTATTATTAGCAGAAATTGGAATAATAGCTAGAATAATAAAGAAAAGAGAAAGTTTAATAATAAATATTTTAAATATAAAAACCCTAGATATATTATAAAACAATATTAAGTTAAAAAGAATTAAGGATTAGCTATCTATAATTTATAAATAAATATTATATAAATAACTTATAAAATACAAGTTAATACTACTAGATTAATAACTAAACTAATAAACTAGGAATAGTAACTAGTATATATGTTTAAGAATATTAATATAATTTATATACTTGTTAGTATAAGAGATAATATAATTATTATCTTAAGATTAAACAAGCTATATAAAAAATAGCAAGAAAATATAAAAAAATTAGTTAATATAGTTACAAATATAAAATTTAGTAAAAAAATAGGAAAAATATCTAATATTATAAAAAGAAAAAAAAGAATAGTACTAGAAAAGAGATAAAAAAGAATTAACATTAGATACTAAGAAATAGAGAAGATATTTACTAGACCTTAAAGAGAGATTAGTTTAGGTATTATATAATATAAATAAATTACCTATAAAAGAAGCATGTATTTAAAAATATAAAAATTATTATAAAATATGCTAGTATAAATCTAATAATATAAATAATAAATAATATTATTTAGTAACAGGAGAACAAGATAATATTAATAAAATCTCTTTTTTAACTAACAAGTTTTATATATAATTAATAGTTTAAAATAGTAATAAAATAATAATAACTTAGTATAAGACTTATAAAATATGGATAGAAATCCTATAAAAAAAATATAGAAGTTAATAGTTTTTTAAAAAAAAATAAATCTTATACTTGCATGCTACTACAAGTAATATATTAAAAATAATCTTGAAATATAGCAAGACTATGTTATAAAATATAAATAATATAGAGACTAGATATTTCTACTATATTTAGAGTATAGAAAGGTATATAAATAAATAATAGAAGAATTTAAATAAATATTAAACTTAAAAGAAACATGCTTTTATAATATGCAAATTAAATATATATAAAACTACTTATATAATTATTATCTTACTACTAGAGAAATATTACACTAAAATTTTAACTAGATATTTTATTATAATAACTTTTATAAAAAAATATATTTATATAAAACAAGAATATAGATAGTATTTATAGAAACTAAGCATATTAAATAAAGTAGACTATAATTATTTTATAAAAATAAATATTTAAATTATTATAACTTGGTAATATATTACTATAAGGTTAAAAAGTATATTTTTTATCCTAAAGGATAATTATTAATATATAACAAGGA
>NW_027263668.1:2969-13147 GCF_044049455.1 Aspergillus lucknowensis | reverse complement strand
GGGCCTTACCCTCGCTCCCGCCGACCTTCACGTCCCCCCAAACTCGCCAGATCCTCTGTTTGTGCCGGCCGAGAGTCCTCGCGGTCGTCACGAAAGGGAAGCTGCTGTGCGACCTGAAGCCCCCACCCCGTCCGAGGTTGCACAGGCCGACATCGACGCCATGCTGGACAGCCTGTGCCTTCCCAGGGACCTGCAGAGAACCGTTACAGGCACTATTCCATGTGTCACTCCAGTCAATCCGGCATCCGATTCGCCATGCGCGCCGCCAGATGCATCGCCGATGATCACCAAGCACCAAAAAGGACCACTGCCCCCCGCTGGAAGTGCCACGCCGAGATTGGCATCGCAGCCTCCCGACCCTCCAAACATTTCCCGGGAGGAGAAAGTGCGTCAGCGGTGGAAGTCATTTCAGGGCCGAAGGGGCGCGGAGGACCTCACCGCCACGTGGGAGTTTGTGTCGCGCATGCTATTGAGAAATGCGCCGATGGGCTGGGAAGCGGCCGACCGTCTAATGCGGATGGTCTTCGACATCGGGTCACCAGCGACCCTGGTGGATGTCAAGGAACAGCTGCGCCAGTTACGCATCAAAGCCACCACTCGGCCCGATTGGGAAGCGCGGGGCACCGCGGGGGTCTTCGCCGCCGGGTGCTGGCACACCACCAACGAGCACGCCTCGCGGGTGGGCTTGCGCTTGGTGTATTGGTGCATCCACGATCATCGTCACCGGCTGCAGCAGAGCGGCCATCGCGATCCGATCGCACAGACGGTGAATGATATTTTTTGCCAGCTCTCTTGTGTCGACCGGGACCGCCGCCTGGTGGAAGGGAAGGTCAAGGAGTGGAACAAGCGGGCGTGGCCGTGGAACCAATTGGTCCACATCGCCGAAACGCCCAATATCATCTGCTTTCTGCCCCAGGGCGGCATAGGGTATTTTTCCGGAGAAGAAGGGTCATGCATGACGGACTATTGCAAGCTGACAAAGGCGCACTTTGACGCGATGGACGTGATCTTCAAGCGACACCGCTCCCGGTTTCTCGACTCCGTCCCGCCGGACTTTTTCGAGATCTTCCTCTATAATCGTCCCCCGCCACACCGGTTCGCGATCGAGGACTGGGCGGACTACGAGATTTTTCACGAGCCACTGGATTCGGCTCGGTTCGACCGTGCGTTCGAACCCGTCCAACCGTAGCCGGAGTTCCCCTGCGCCGGCGACGCGTCGTATGTGATGGAGGCAGGCGATTTATCTGTATCTATGTCTGACCGAAACAGCGTGGCTCACGGCCCGGCTGAGTTACCCCGCTTCAAGGCTAACACTTAGGCTCATTTTCCAGCTCACCAGGACCTCTTTCGAACCTAACGCACTTGTATTTTAACTTTGAGCGCTCCCTGTCTGCGCCGAACTTCAGGTCCTCAGTAACAGTGGCGCACGCGCACCTTTCTAGAGGATCATACGAAAGTCGAAATGCCTGGTTCAAGCGACTATACGGTCGGCTGGATCTGTGCTCTACCATGCGAATATGTTGCCGCACGATTATGTCTCGATGAGAAGCACTCAGATGTGTCGGCCAATGCCTCCGAAACCGATAACAATAATTACATTCTTGGGCGAATTGGCAAACATAATGTCGTCATTGCCGTTTTTCCCAAGGGCGGCCATGGTACAACATCTGCGACAGCCGTTGCAAGAGACATGCTGCACAGTTTCCCCAACATTCGTATTGGATTGATGGTAGGCATTGGTGGCGGTGTCCCAACCAAACATGATATTCGGCTCGGCGACGTGGTAGTAAGTGCGTCTCAAAATGGCAAAAGCGGGGTGTTTCAATATGACTTTGGAAAGACGATTCAGAACGAGGCTTTTGTCTACACTAGTATTCTTGGCCAGCCTCCAGTCGCGCTACGTACCGCAATAGCTAAACTTGAAGGCGATCACGAGCTGGAAGGCCATACAATCGAGGAAACCATCAACGTCATCCTCTCCAAGAATCCACGGCTGCAACAGAAATATGGCAGGCCTAGTTCTCTGACCGACCAATTGTTCAAACCTCATCTTACGCATGACAGTATTTGCTGCCACGAAGAAGGATGCGTGAGCAACTATAACAATATAGTCACAAGGGCGGAAAGAACCCAACTTGAAGGCGCGATAAAAATTCACTACGGCACAATTGCCTCGGGCAACCAATTGATCAAAGACGCTCTTATCCGTGACAAGCTTTCAGGAGAAAAAGACATTTTATGTTTTGAGATGGAAGCTGCCGGGTTGATGAATCATTTCCCCTGCGCGGTCATTCGTGGTATTTGTGATTACTCCGATAGCCACAAGAATGATCAATGGCAGGGATACGCTGCGTTGACGGCCGCTTTGTATGCGAAGGACCTTTTGTCCCATCTTTCGCCTCGCGAGACAAATTTGGAAAAAAAGGATGGTGGACATTTTAGCAGATGGTTAGTCACCCTGCGCTTCTTTTAGGGCATCGCTAACGCTAAATAGTGAATAAGACTCTATCCAGAACAGAAAGCCTTGTTTCAAACGTAGAGTCTAAGTTGAAAATGCAGGAATATAACACGATTCTCAACTGGTTCACGAAGTCGGACCATGGAGTTCAATTGCGCGAGAATCTAAGTCATCGGGCACCGAAAACTGGTAGCTGGTTTCTTGAATCCCCGGCATTCAAGAATTGGCTGGCTGGGACGAGAGAAATGCTATTCTGCCCCGGAATCCCAGGAGCAGGCAAAACCATGATTGCGTCTATTATGGTTGACCACTTACGTCGTATCTTCAGAGAAGATGGCAGTGTTCGTGTCGCGTTTGCTTTTCTCGATTACCAAGCAAAAGTGTCGTATCCAGACCTACTTTTGGGCTTCCTAAAACAACTAGTTCCTAACCCAGTACCAGTTACGATTCTAGAGCTCTATGAATATCATAATGAAAAAGGATCACACCCTGACGTGAGTGAGATCTTTGCTACATTATGCAAGATCATTCAACACTATTCCAAAACCTTCATAGTTATCGATGCACTGGACGAAATCCCCACCTCTAATGGGATCCGATCAAAAATCATCAAAGAGCTTTTCAAAATTCAGGAAGCTGTTTGTGTGAATATCGCGGTAACATCAAGGCCGATCCCCGGAATAGTGGAGAGATTTGAGAAAGGAAGTATTCAGCGAGACATACGTGCCAGTGATGACGATGTGCGCAGATTCATTGCCAATGAAATGCTAAACTTTGAGCCGCCGATTCGAGACGCAGATGGCTTGGAGCGAAAGATAACAGACACAATTATGCGGGCAACTGATGGGATGTAGGTATAACATCTCGAGGCAATCAGTATAATGCTTATAAACGTAATAGGTTCTTGCTGGCACGATTACATCTAGGAATTTTGCATGATCAAACAAGCGTCGGAAATATCCTCAAGGCACTAGAAGATCTGCCTGCAGGTTCCAAGGCCTACTCCAAGGCTTATGAAAATATCATGACGAGAGTCAGCAGTCAACCGGAGGATCGCAGAAAACTAGCACTTCAAGTGTTGTCGTGGATGACTCAGGCGAAAAGGTCGATTGGAATTTCAGAATTACAACACGCGCTTGCGGCCGCGGACGGCCCATCAGAATTTGATGAGCAATACATTCCCGATATATCAGTGATAGTTGATGTGTGCGTTGGGCTGGTCACCTCTAATGCGCAATCGGGGACTATTCGGTTCGTCCATTACACAGCAGCAGAGTATTTCGGGCAACGCTGGACATCGTGGTTTCCTGAAGCAAACCAGCATATGGCTGCGACTTTGATCAAGTACTTGAGCTATGAGCAATTTGCTGTCTCACCTGCTCGGACATGGAAAGAATATCACCAGCGACTTAAAGAGAACTGTCTTTATGAATATGCGGCCCATTACTGGGGTGAACATGCCAGGAAGGCCTACCCCCAAGTTGAGCATTTGGTCACTGCATTTCTGCGGCGCGCTAGGAATCTACTCAACGCTTCCCAAGTCTTAGACTCCTCGGTTCATCTCTCCTTCTGCCTTTTACGGTCCCCAGAAAACGTAACAGATTTACATGTCGCGGCGCACTTTGGAATGATCGAACAAATCAGAATACTCATTCGCGAAGGAGGACACCTTGATGCAAGAGACGACTTTGGCCAGACTGCCCTACACTGGGCTGTGAGAAATACACAACACCAAGCAGTCGAGTTTCTAGTGCGCGAAGGCACTGACGTGAATGCGCTGGATGCACAGCATGAGAGTCCATTGCACTATGCTGGTTGCCACGGTGGCGAAACCTTGATAAAGCTCCTTATCGATCTAGGGTCCCAGGTTGAAGCTCAGAATAGCTCTGGGAAACCCCGCTTCTAGTGGCTGCTAGAAATGTGAATACGGAAGCCATCAAAGGGCTTCTTATAAACGGATGCAATCCGAAAGCATTGGAGAATATGGATCGGAATGCATTACACTTGGCCATAGTTTCACGCCAACGTGGCCGTGCCGAGGCCGTGAAGTTGCTTATATCATACAATGTTGAAGTCGACCTGTGTGACGCAGACAATATGACAGCACTCCACTATGCGGTTGCCCAAGGAGATTGTGCGCTCGTGGACTTGCTCCTTGAGGCAGGTGTTGACATCAATATCGGAGTGCAGAGAAAGTTTGGCAAAAACGCCGTCCACCCAACTTGTATGAACGCAGACCTGCCGCCTGTTGTACTGGTCCAAGATACGAATGAACCTGTTGGTCTTACGCCACTCCACTTTGCTGCTTGCGCGGGGAATAGTAGAATGACAAAGTATCTTATACAAAAAGGTGCTAATCCAAATGCGCGATGTTACTGTCTTGACACACCACTTCACGTTGCCCTCCGCCGGGGCCTTTTGGACGAACGGAAAGACCACAAGATATCAGATGACCTTTATCCATTGCCTAACCATGATGGCTGGACTGATGACGTATGGCATGTCGAGATTACCAGAGATACTTTATCAGACTGCGAATCTGATGAGGCGGACGAGATCTTTGGCTACATTGAAGAGCAACGATTGGCCGTAGTCAGTGCCCTGCTTCAATGTCCCACTATTGAGGTGAACGCCGAAAATATCCAACTTGACCGTCCCCTGCATCTTGTGAGATGCGCAGATCCCAACGCTACGGTCATTGTATCTACGTTAGTTGATCTGGGGGCTGACGTTTTCGCGCCTAATGGCAAGGGCCAGTCTATTTTGCATCTTGCTTGCAAAGCAGACGCCCCTTCTATAGTAAGCGAGGTGCTTGATAGAGGTCATGCCATCGACACCGCCGATTACCAAGGCCTTAGTGCTTTGCATTGTCCAAACAATATTCAGTAGGGACGAAGGATTGTCCAGATCTTACTGTCTTCGCGTCGACGCTGAAGGCCGAACCCTACTCCACCATCACCTGCAAAATGACCTGTCATCCATTGACATGGCCAGGCTACTATTGTCATATGGCGCCAGAGTGGATGCCATTGACAATCGGGGACAAACCCCACTTAGCATCTATCTTGGGACTTTTAAATTTGGAAACCGAGTAGAAATCTGTCGGCTCCGGCTCACAAATGGGGCTAGCGCCTTTTGGATTGATCCTGACGGCAGAACCCTCGCGCATCTAGCGGCTCGCGGCCTTAGTACAGAGCGCGGAGTTCTGGAAGCCTTGGCTGACTATGGCCTCGACCTCTCAACGAAGGACAAAAGTGGAAAAGGTATCTTGCACCATGGGTCCATCAGCAAATCATTGAGCTTAGATGTTACAACATTCCTCTGTGAACGGAACATACCTGGTCTTTACGATAGAGATGGTAGTGGGAAAACCCTTCTTGATTACGCATCTGAGCCAGATAACAGAGAGACATTACGAGAGATCGGTCGCCATGGGGGAAGGGAGAAGACTCTGGAAGCTTTAAGAATCTTTTTATGATGATCATGCTGATGATCTGCCGCCTCATAGTTTGCGGTCTGTCTATCGCCTGTATGACGGCGTAGCTGTCCGAGAAAATCGTCACCTCTCGGTGATCCTGGAGTTGGGCCATCATCAGCTCCATTTGAATTCCCATGAAGGCAGACCTCATTCTTCCGGCCCAGAAATATATGCCGTGTTTTGCCGGGATTGTGTTGAATACTGTAACCGTGGCTCCAACGTTCTCGTTGATTGCGCTCTTGTCGCTGCCCTTCAAAGTTGAATCAGGCTCACACTCAGACAGAGGTGTTTGTTATGTTTGCAGTACATAGGTGACGGTGACACGAGACACAAGCAAGATCAGATCAACTCGACCTGCGCCGCGGCCCAAACATGTCGTTACACGGACGAGGTCAAGGGCTGGCTGCCTTTACGGAATCGAGACAAGTCTGCAGAAGATAGCATCAGCCCGAGCAAACATACATACAAGCACCTGATACCCGGTGGCTACTTCGAGAACTAGGAGCAGGCGTGGAACTTAGAACGAGTGTCTCTTTTCCGATCTCCTTACCGCAGCACTGCGGAACACGCGCCAAGGCGACAAACGGGGTTCAAGACTTCCTACCCATCCGCAATTTCTGATCCGTTCTAGATCGGCCAATACGAGAAATGCCTCAAGTTAGTGGGGAAGAGGGAAAGTCGTGGACTTAAATACGGACAACACCTGCACTGTCACAATCGTGCGGTACAGTACCTCTCCTTCCGCGAACTCGTTATGGCTACGAGCCCTAATTCCGCTGACCATGCTCCGGTCACTGATCAGAATGGCGCCAACCCCCGGGCCACAACGAGACGCCGAGCACGCGGATTCAGTTCCCCCACCCAGGAAAATGACGCTATTATATGTGTAAGTGAGACTCATCCCAGATTTTCGTCCTCATGTACACTCCAGGCTGAAGCTGATTGCTATGACAACGGGAATCGGAGACAATTGAGGATCATAAATTGGGACAGGTGTAGATGAAAATAAAGACTTGAGGGCGAAATTATTCAAGTTGCGAAAGGAGTTTTTGGAGCTCGAAGCGCGGCACGCAGAGCTGAAGGCTCAACATATACTCTGTCCTTTTTATATTCAAAAACCGGAAGAGGAAATCAGGCAGCTTACGAAGCGTTGTGAAGCCTTGGGCGAGGAGAAGGAAAAATATAACCGGCTTTGCGCGGAATATGCCCGCTAAACTACGGCCCCATGTTAGAGATGATAATCCAGAGGCAGCGGTTGACATGTAACTATTGTAAGCTTATTCAAGTTAATTCTGGTATATGCATATAAGCTGTATTGCTGCAGTACCTGCAAGCGCAACATTCTAAAGCATTTTATTTGCTCAACTCGCCGAAAAGCTGCTTTATCTGGACCCGAATTGGGGTACTGTACGGTTCCTTGTCCACACTCTCATTACCCAGGACAACAGCAGGGAATTGGAGCAGCCAAGGCAGCAGCGCCTGGTATAGGCAAGGACAGCAGTGTCTTGCTACATGATTCAAGCCGTATTTAGAATACTGAGAAGGCTGTTGGCACGGAGGATCAAGTTAGACCACTAGATATTTCGGACGCATTACCCCAGAGTGAGAAGGAGGAGCCAGTGTACTGCACACTGATTCCAGAGTCGAGGAAAATATCTTAGGCCACAAGAATTATCGCGGGCTTACGGAGTTGATCCCCTGCAGATCTACATAAGAGCACGCCATAGGCTCAATTCATCTTGAATGCTATTCCGAGAGGCCTGAAACTCAACGAACCATGGGGGTTTAAGTGAATTTCTATGATCGATGCGGATCATCTCGAGTGCATAGTAAGGCACATGGTGTTGAAACCTCAGCAGGTTAGTACTGTATAAACCATATTTTCCCCCTTTACTGTCGCAACTCGATATAGGTCTCCCAAAGCCGGTATGATCGGCAGAGTATATCAAGACTAGCTATCTCACTCCCATCAGTCTAGGTTTGAAAGTTTAAGCTTTTAGGGCGGCGGTAGCAAGCCGTGTTGGATGCCGTTTGTGGAGTAGAAACTCGGCTGGGTTGCGTTCCACGGATTAGTTACATATACAGTATATGTATGTGCCCTCTCTTTACAGTACATGGCTTCCTTGGAGAGGCACCCAAGTATGCAGCTCATAAACTGGAATGTCGGCTGGGTCGCCGGCCGCTTGAGTGAGACGTCCACGGTATCTGAGCATAGTTGATTTCACCAATTCCCGGTTATACAGTATGTATCATCCTCCTGCCGTATAAATGAATGCTAGCTCATCCTCCCACCATCACCTTTGAAATAAGCGACCAGGACCAGTTTCTCTACAGCCCAACCTCCCAGCGCCCTATTTGCTTTTCCTGGTGTATCTCATCATGCAGCACCCGCTTCCACCAAAACCAAACTTCACTTCAAAGTTCTTTGAACCCACAAACTGTCTACCTGACCAGTTTACGATAGATAGCAGGGTGACAACAATGCCTTCTGTACAGGGTAGGTTCCTATTCCGGCGTTGACGCCCCTGCTGACTTCCAAGATCTTTCCAGTACCTCCTTTAGATCGGGGCGCGCTGAACCGAACCATCACGACGATCCTCAGCCTAGGACGCCATATTTCGCCACGGTCCTTGGTTCTTACGCTGAGGGTTGCAGGGATACAAACATTAAACTTTTCAAGTTGCAAGACCACTTTCATGATAACGGGACACTCGGGAAAGAGCATGTTGGCGCGGTAGATCAATTGTTGGAAGAGAACCCAGGCGTCTCTTCACCCACAGATGAAGGCCAAGTGGAAGGGTGCCACCATTCTCCTACTTCAAATCTCTGGGAGATAATGGAGGAGAATAATGCTTCTAGCGATGAGAGGTGCCACAAGCACCCCTCCGAGCCCAAGGACTCAAGTCTTCCGATTCCCCATCCGTCGACTCATCGGCGGTGGGGGAGGCAATCGGCAGGATCTCGGAGGCTCCAGCGCGCGGAACCTAGCTACGGGGATCGCTTCGGTCAGCGTTACTGCGAAGCAGAAAATAATCTCTTGCGCGAACTGGTGCTACAGGAGCTTCCCTGGTCCGAAGTCCACCAAAAATTTAACAAGGAGTATCCTGGGCGGAGCTTGAAATCCCTGAGAGTTTACTGGTCTACGAAGTTAAAGTTCGAGGGATCAGCAGGACTCACTCGATCGAGACGCAGGAGGCTACGGTGATGGTTGCTGCTGGAGGGGTGTGCCTCTTGAGTTTGGGTATACTGTATCGCGTTAAACAATAGACATGCAAACATAAGTACTGCTGTGGGTTTATTATTGCGTTCTGCCGAGCTTTGTATTATCCCATTATGTGTGCTATAAACTCTACCTATTCTTTATTATCCACTACTCGACGCGTTGTAAGGTACGTTCTTAAAGTTATTGAGCACCGAGAAAGTATTGCAGTATGCCACCGTCGTGCCCTCATGCCATGTTCACGCTAGATGATTCTTTAATTGTTGGCAGCCACACTTATTTACCTTCGGCCATTGAAGGGAACCAATCTCTTGGGAGACCACCGAAACATCCCTAATGAGTCATTGGAGATCGTACTGTACTAGGAGGGGTGCAGTCGTTGACAGTCATGGGTGTGAAGGTAGTCACTTGTCTGGGTGCTACCATTCTCACCGCCATCCCTTTCGCTGAGATCTCGATAACGGTTACGGCGCTGTGGAGAATGGCTGGAGGATCAGTTTATGCACAAGCCGTGTCCGGGTTGATGAGAAGCTCGTATCGGAGTAGGGGATAGCTCTGGAAGGGAAACGTCGAAAGCGAGCTGCCTCTGGTAAAGGCCTTGGCACAGTAATTCCTCTGTTCAGTCGGTGTGATGGAGGGGGTTGTTTTATACAGTTTCTTCGTGTGCGTCTCTTTGATTGTGGAGGTACATTCGACCGCCCTGGTCTTATATCTTGGGGAGTGGACGACCCGCTTCCTTCACTGGCCGTCTCTCACAGTTCAAGAATTCCCGTGTTATTTTCACGCCTTGCATACTGGAAATTAAGGCGCAATATTGGAGGAAAATATTGTATAGAGTACAATCGCGCCAAGAGCTGCTCCGTACAAACCAAATAGCTGACAATGATCGTGCTTCTGGAGCGCTATTGATAGGGAACGCGCGATTACCAGGGAGCACGAAAATCCCCCGTTTATTCATGCGCACCCCATACGGTCATTCCCTCCATAAAAGCGGCTGTCAGACGCACCGGTGGTGAGAAAAC
>NW_027263668.1:0-2959 GCF_044049455.1 Aspergillus lucknowensis | reverse complement strand
CCCCCCCCAAGCCAACAGATCACGCTGAGACATGGCAGCAGTCCCTGCACTCAGGCGAGAAGCCGGGGACCCAGAATTGATGGATGTCATCAAACAGCAATGCATTTTTGCCTCAGTCGATCCAAGCTGTCTGCACCTAACAAAAGCTGAGAGCCAAATCTTCACTCCCCAATGGCGTCTTCAGCCGGGTTGGAGGTGCCTCATCATTTATGTTGCCCAAGCGACCGAACGCTTTGTTTTGACGAATGGTCAGACGACCGTGAGTGAACAAGACTTGTGGGCAGCACGGAACCAACTCTACGGAGTTGGAGTCCCATGGAGACCATATGTGCCGCCTATCCGTCTACCAGAAAACTTCGATGCGCTGGTGAATTCCTATCCAACTCCGCCTGCCAAATGCCGGCACCCCCAACGTTCAGCAGTAAAGAAAAGCTGGCTGGGGCGAGCAATAAAGAGGGCCCGCGGAAAGTACATGATGTTTCCTAACTCACAGCCAAGAGATCAAATGTCAATTACTAGATAAGTGCGCGGCAGGCAGCACCGACAATGTCCGGGAGATCTGTCGAAATGCTGACTTCAATCTATAGGGTAACTCGGCTTGTCGTACCAAACCAAAGCAATCAGTATTTGATACTGTAGCGGTTTGAGATTCCTGTGGCAGACTATTACGGTAAAACCAATCTGACGTACGCTGGCGCTGGTTCACCATGTGAAGCACGGGAGACGTGTTCGCGGTCTGTGGAAGGGCATCATACTGTATCCTTGGCTACGGGCCTGCTTCTCCACCACCATGTTTTTTGGAGCGGTTGGAGGCTATAACCAATCAGCCTTGGTTTCTAAAACGACACAGGCACCACTAGCCTGGGACCCGTTCCACATCCTGCCTGGAGTTGGAATCACGACGAACGCCCTGACGGTGTGCTATTCGAACTTGATATTTAGTTTTTGGCCAAGAACAGTCCATGTCACAGCCTCACCCATGAAGTAGGCGACCATACCTACCTATACAACGCCTATCTTCAGTAGCTTCTATTACATTATATCTTTGTAGCACAACAGATGCTCACAGGGCCGATGGTAGAAGTCTGTCGTTAAGCAACCCGAGCCATAGAATGGTGATTTAGAGAAGGGTTACGCTTATTTCTCTAATTTTAAGTTCCTGTGGGTGCTGATGCGCCGGACTAATGAAATCGATTCAATCGTAGCCCTATCCCTTTAGAGCTATGATCTTGGCGGTTGGTCCCAACATGGTAAAACAACCCAGTTATGCAAAGACCATAACAGGGGGCGGCATGTCTATATCCGATATAACCCGCGTCTGCTTCAAAGCGGTGCCAGATACTGGCAGTATGCTAGATATGTGTTTCGGGCCCCCAATAACTACTCTACCATGCGTATCTTTATAACAGACTCGCATGGGGGCTGAGCCGTATCTCAATGAATTGAATGCATAAAGCCATGCTAATAATGCCTGCAGGCAATGACTGAGCTCCGAGTATGCATCTTGCGAAGATTCCAAGTCACCAAAACCTTTACGGAAGCCAACTATCTCAAAGGCGTTATTCCCTTCATGGTTTATGGAAGATAGCTCGCAATGGCTGGTAGAGTTTTTGTGATGTATAGCCTCACCATTGCGTCGCGGACAATTCCACGGAAAACAATGTTCTATGAAGGTGTACTGTAATCACTTATGTGTACCAGGAAGTCAGGCCAGGAATGTAATATTAGGGCACCACCCAGCACAGGATCTCGCGTGACGCCGCCAACCCACCAACCAGACACTGACCGAAAGCCCCTTCCTGTCATTTTGCAATCGGCCGAGAGAAATCGTCGATTTATCCAGAGCTCTAACCGGCCCCTAGACAAGTCGTCAATTAGTAGTGAACTGTACGGCAGGTGATAAGAACGAATTTGGGATCTGTTCAGCCCTGCGTCCAGCTTTCATTATGCTGACTAATTTAATAAGGACCGTAAACTTAGAATCATAGAGAGAGGGTAGGTGGCAATGCCAGCTTTTAGCGCGTCGAACCCAACTGGTTTCTGAATCAATCACGGTGGACCCCTCCTAAACAGCCCTATACATAGACCAAAATAGTCTTTACAACATGCCACCGCTTGCAAGCGACAGTACAGTAACTAATACGGCTCTCGTAGTGCACTTCTTGTGACATGATGGCACACTACTGTAGCAGGCGGCTACGCTGTGAATTTAGCTTAATATCTTCCGAACACACCCTGAAATACGCTTATTCTGCTTATAAATCAGACCGTGACAATCAGGCTCGTCCAGGTGTTTTTGGGCCCCTATTTTAGAATTTTTAGAATTCCTCCCTGTCACTCTCATTGACAAGCCGTCAATTCAGCCTCTGACGATATGTTTGACCTCCTATCAATATGCGGCCATCCATCCTTGCTCATAGAAGGCAATACCTGTAAGACGACAGCGCCCGCATGAGAACCCGGCTCCATGGTGCCCTGAAACAAATCACTGCCAATTCGCCTCCTAAATCAGCCCCCCATGAAGAGTGTCAGATTTGTTTGCATCAGACATCCGTGTACTGCATAGTCATCATCGGGCTCCAGATATACCGAATCGCATGCCCGATCTCCTGGCAAACACTTCAACCCCGAACAATTAGGGTCACTAGCCGACACATGTAACCCGCGCGAGATAATAGGATCCAGCGGCTCGGCCATGTTAATAAAAGAGACGTCCCAGTACACTACTGGAGGCGCAAGTGTGTACTCAAACTGCAATATACTCTCCAGGTTTGCGTCTAGGGATAGCTTGATAGAGACTCCACCGCCGTCGTCTCTGGTCCTCCACGCTTCAAAATACGAACCGCCGCGAGCAGGGATGATCACCTCCGGTCCGGGTACCTGTGCAACCGACCTCGCGTAAATACTGCTCTCCAAGTGGTTGACAATGTTGACCCCGAATACCGGTGACGCTGCAGAA
>NW_027263667.1:0-13190 GCF_044049455.1 Aspergillus lucknowensis | reverse complement strand
GTTTATGGTCCGGACAGAACGGGCATTTATATCTAGGAGGGTTGTGAACGAGTTCGTGGCGAATCATCTCGTTTTTCCGTTTGAACCCCTTCCCTCCAGGACCACGTAGGCATCCTTCAACTGGACAGGAGAAAAGTTTTTCCTGCGAGTGGACCAGTTTATGGGAACTAGTACTATCAGTGTGTGTTTCTGCCCTTGACGCACTGCCCTATACTTACTTCAACAAATACTCACTTGAAAAGGGGCCCGCTGTGCAGCCAGGATGCGTGCATTTGAATGTAACTGTCAGAGCAGCTGATACTTTTCTGTGTGAGAGGGGAGTGGGGCCTCCCAGTTGGTGAGTCTCGGTACAGGCACGCTCGGACGGGGTTCGAAGATTTGCTGGGCCACTAGGATTGTATGGATCAGGACTGGGCGGCTTGCCACTACGCGAATAAGTCTGAGGCGAGACTGGCAATGACAAGGTTGACGTGACCCGCGAGCTTCTGAGTGGGGTGTGCGGGAGAAGACCCGGTAGAGACGGCCGAGAATGTTTTCGAAGGCTGGACACAACCCTCGTTAGAGAGGGGGATACGGCAGTGGCAGACATTGAGGATGGTGGGATACGCATAGTAGGTCCGCTCGGTGCCGGCAATTTTGAGCCCAGATTATCGGGTGAACGGGGTGGGGATGGATCTTGGCCTTCGGAGGCAGCGATGTTATACCCACCGAGAGAATGTTGAGGAGATCCAGGCTTTGGTTGCTTGTTTGGTGGAGGCTTTGGCTTGTCCTGGTTATTAAAGGTTTTAAGCGGCGGATGCACTATCGGCGGCCTTCCATATAGGGTGTTGCTGAGTGCTTTATTTGATATTTCTTTCAATTCACTCGAACGGTCGGGAATGAATAGCTGCTCCCTGTTATACCCCCAACATACTGTTTGAAGAAGAGCAGCATTGGCTGCTTCATGTCCAATTGCAAGGACGAATTTCTCGGGCACCCAGGGACACTTACGTGCAGATTTGGCACCGCACCGTGGCGATTCACCCGGTTTACCTGAATTGGCGAATGGCGGCGGCGTCGGCGACCGAGGATCGAGGCTAAAGTTGATGGCCTCAAGACTATGCCAACGATACATTACTTCGGTCATGGAGGCGGCGGTTTTTAGCGCGTCAAGACTGTACCCAGGTCGAGAACGGGCTCAATCGGGGACAACACTCGTTGAGGCTCAGTTAGAAGGGCCTGGTAATAGAGATAATGGACCACCTCGGATACGAGAAGTAAAGGAGAGAAGGCAGAGGGGAAATGCGCATTGGAAAATAAAATGCGGTGTCCGAGTCAGTATTTAAGTTAATTTTAGTGTGGCTTACCTAACTTTCTTCTTGCATGGGCCTGCGCTGACTTATCCCCTGTTCGATTCAACTAAATGCCGACAAGGATCAGGTACAGTGTCCCTGAATTCGGGCAGCCGGTCGAGGGATGAAGTGCATGGCGTTATACCGCATCGAGCCGAGATGGGTCACACCCAGTCACCAACGAGGGCTCGGGCCTGCGGCTTGTCCCGCGGGATCGGGGTCCCCTTTGAGCTAATGACATAAACTGAGGTTGCCCCGAAAAGGACAAGGCCGAGTTTTTGAAGTAAACTAGGCCCCGAGGGAAACCCTGTAAGCCGTGGTTGGGCGGCTGACCTGTTCTCGGCGACGATCGGTTGTTGTTGGAATAGTCAAGTTCACATTTTGGGGCGTTGTGAGGTTCAGCACGGCTGCGCAGAGCCAGTTCCATATGCGATGTGTTTGCCTGCAATTTCTGCCATAATCATTCTAGGACGGCGGCATGTATAGCCTAAGGTACTGTAACAATACAAAGTTCTCACTGGGTGCTGGAGATGTTAGAACACGCGGTCCATCCAGAGACTATCTCGCATGGACTCCTCTACACGTAGTTGTAGGGAGGACACCTAGAAGTGGCAAGGGTGCTTCTAGACGGGCATTACTATGTGACCGCTAGAGATAATGTGGGATAGACCGCACCTGGAATTGCTATACATAATGGCCACTGCGATTTCCAGCATGCGGAGTGCAATGGCAATACTCGACACATGTACGGAGTATACCGTTTTTGGTATATCCGTTATTAGATTTGTATTGAAATCATACGACTATCTCTTTTTTTTGGTCCCTCCGGCCACTACGGTTTACGGTATCTGCTGTGCTTGGCTGTATAGCAATTCCGATTCTAGAGAGATTCAAGAAAAAGGACCTGAGATCGTCTAGAAGTGCCTCGACTATTTTACGAGATTTGCTTTCCTACCCCCCTTCTTCTCGTTGCCTATATCCGCCAAAGGGTCGTTCCACCATAAATCAAGAGTTAAGGGTCGGTTTCGACCACAAGGGAAGCACGCGGGAGTAGATATAGTATGGTCGAAAGATGAAGGGCGCGCCGGATGGAACAACGTGTCGTAAGCATCGCCCAGCCAGCTCTCGAATGCTTTTAAAAAATATAGGAGCCATGTGCATCAGGGCTATCTTCCAGAGTTCATTAAGGGCCTCTTAGGGGCCCTCACCGACAAGTGTCTCCTTACTGTATTCTGTTTCTTTTTACTCTGGACGTTAACCCATCAGCTTTCCATCAGGCGTACCTCACAGAGAAGCTAATCGAACTTTCCTTGGGAGAGCGCTACCAGTTGGCACAGTCTCTCGGGTAGCCAAGGTTGGATCAAATCTTGCGCCAAAATTAAGCCATGAGCGATAGCATCAATGGGTAGGGGTGGAAAAATAGAGGCGTGATCAACAGAGCTTTTATTGTAGCATCCTCGCGTAAATTCCAGGTCAACAAACCTCATTGACAATCATTCGGCACTTGCTGTCCCTATAAATACTGTATGTGTTCGATACTGTTTGCTATCCCCCATCTCTTCCTTCTTTTCCTTCATTGAAGATTTCAATTCCCCAATTACAGTACAGTAGTTGGGCCGGAAGAGGATCGTGGCTTAAAGCCGAATTCGAGAGTTGCTGGAGCTATTGTTTCATTTGACCATTCATTTCCGGCCTGGAATAGCAAAACGTACAAAAGCCCAGGCGTAGACTCGGAAAGTCGCTTTTAGGGCCAAACCCTCGAACGCAACAAAATGGACATCCGAATGCTTCTGCTTCTGTGCCATTTTCTTCAACGGGCTTCGACACTATATGCTTCAGATTCAACCTCTACCACTTCTAATATAATGCAAACTACCGGAAGCGTCATCTCAGAGACGACTAACTCAAGCTACCCAAGTCCCTATGGCCCCACCACTCTTTATGCTTGGGACAGACCCGATTGCGAGGGTCTGGAGGGATACACACAATTCGATCCTACTGTTTTCGGAAGAAACGCTTCGAATTATGCGATATTTCGAAGCTTTCGACTTTCTCGTCCTCTCCACGGCCAAGAACAGCTTGATCTTTCGCTCGCGACAGACTTGAGCTCTTGGTATTCCGACAAGGATCAACTCTCACGAAACAGCTCGTCATGCAACTCCTTCAAACAAACCTACTTTGCTTGGAACGGAAGTGCAGATTGTCACAACGCACCAGCCTTTACATGCCATCGGCTGTGGTTAAATCCTGGGCTCCCATCATGAGCTATGTTAGTGTACATACTAAAGAGTACGGTAGCCAGGCTCGCCCTAGATGCCCTGCAATGACTGGTGGGAATGAGAATTGTTTCCTTTGCATACAGGGCATACTGCTTGCACTGTCAGTTTGATGAGATCTTCTGATATTAATTCTATATTTTATTAAATACTGTAAGCTCGTCTCACACTGTCTCTGGTGGCTAGATAACCCGATTTAAGAAGACGGACTACCGTTTGGCTCATGTTTGTACAGTACCATGGCAAAAGCGAATAAAATACTTCTACTTAATCTGGCATTGCCCTGAGGAATGGGCGACGTCCTTACAGGGGATACCAGTCCTGTCATCAAAGTGCAAATTGTCTCCCAGGGGATTTGCAAGGTCTCTATGAGGTTTGGTATACTGCGCATTGAATGTATTTCCCTACCAGGACAATTTGCGTTGTTTCTTGCAGTCACCTTTTGGACTGTAAACCCCTAGGCGAAAGCCAGAAAGGGGACTAAGTGCGGATGGTCTTTTTCAACTTGACACCTCCATCCAGGCGAGATTGAGGATCATCACTCACTAGTTCGTACCCTCTCTATTGCCTTCAAAGACAAATGTCACATAACAGCCCCAGACACGCAGCACGTCCAAGAATAGTTGTTTGATCATTCAGATTGTACAGTACTCTTCGCGCCCTGGAAAAAGGTACCAGGAGCTCAAATTCAGATGCAGTCGACCCTGAAAGCTGCCGAAGACCCAACCTCGTCGAATCCTAGGACGTGAGATCTACAAAGTACTATATTGTAGGTAAAGAGTGATATTGGCATCAATAGCGTCGGTCATTCCCGCCATGCACTGTGCTGCGTACATAAAGGGAAAGCAAAAAAGAAAAAACATCAGGAATTCATCCGTAGATGCATATTATGATGGAATAAAGCCGGGATAAGCCCGGCGGGTTTGT
Source organism: Aspergillus lucknowensis (assembly GCF_044049455.1). Classification (NCBI taxonomy): domain Eukaryota; kingdom Fungi; phylum Ascomycota; class Eurotiomycetes; order Eurotiales; family Aspergillaceae; genus Aspergillus; species Aspergillus lucknowensis. The sequence continues at coordinate 8,656 of NW_027263667.1, read as the reverse complement.
AACCTCTCTTCGGGGCATGTTCAATATGGTAGCAGCTGATAATGGCGTCAAAGAGGGTTCAAGCACACTGCCTTTGATGTGATTCCAAGTATGTGAAGGGCTTTGAAAGATCCAAGACCTTTTCAAGTGACATTTGATGTCAGCAGTGTCGAGACATCCTGGATACATGTACAGTACAGTAAAGTACGGTGGAGTTCTACTTTATTACTGTGCATCCGTATCCTCCCGCTGCGCCTCGCTTCACTCTGCACGCGATGGCACATTTTAGTTTTGTTGGTCGTGTCAGGCGTTTAGACCCTCCAATAAAAGACAAGTTAGTACCAGCCGATGCCATGACATGCATCACCATACTTACCAAGAGATATGCAACATCAGGTTGCCCAGGGTTGTCTTGCGCAGCCGCTGAGCGTCCATCCAAAACACCACGTGGGCGCAGTGACTTCCGTTTCTGAAACTCTACCACTCGATCCTCCACCATGTTCTGCGCTACAATTCGGTACTGTAAACATGGACCGGTCTCTGCTGGCCAATTGCAAATGAAAAAAAAAGCAGTTAGGATTTAATCCTAGATGGGAATAACATTAGCAGCAGCCATAGTAGCTACAATGTACTAGATCAGACAGGGCGAGAACACACACAAAGAGACGCCAATGTTGACGCTGTGCCGACACCGGCAAAGTGAGGCTGTGGGAGGATGTATTTCTATTGGTGCTTGAAGTATTTGAATTTCAGGCTTGAATTACAGATGTGATGTCAGGTTTGAATCACAGGTTTGAATGTCAGGTTTAGGTCTGAATATCAGGTTTGTCAGCCCCGAATCTCAAGTCCGGATCTTGGGTTTAAGGTCAAGAAGTCTCAGTACGCGACACCACGCCACCCTCAAAAATTGAAGAAAAATTCTCACGTATCTAAAGAGCTAGGAGAGAACGCCGGCGTCGACTTAGTACCTTTGCCTTTCACGCGACCAGGGTCGCAAGGTCACGAGCTACTGATCAAGGAGCATTACCACTTTACAGTTCAATCTGTAGGCAAAAGCGGCTCATCGAAGATATCCTACGCAGCTGGCTGATCCCTGCAGATTCCGTCTTTACTGGGCGGGATGCGTGAACTTTGGGGAGGGGATGGGAAGTGTCAATCCTGTATATAATCTGAGAAAATAAAACCTATGTGTGCATGTTTCCATCCCCCCAAAGTCGTGAAGTCTGTTTTCCTCATGGCTAACGGTACTGTCTCAACGGAGGTACTGTATCTGCAGGCAGGCAGGTGGACAACGGAGGCGCCATGATTTGCGGCGATGTTGAATTAAGATTCAAACCAAGAAGATCACTTCTGAATTGGGACTAGTGTATTGCTGGTGGTTGTCTAATCCTCTTATGGCAAAGCGGTAAAACGGTACTCATCATCCGATTCTGGCGCCAAGCACATATCTTCATCCAAGAGAGTCGTGGAAATCCGTCTTCTCAGCCTTAGCGCAGTTGTTCTATTATCCGTATATGGCCATGCATAGCAGCAAACATCAATACTGTAAAGTTATCCCTTGGTGCACTCGTTTCTGATGGCGCAGGTTTGGGTTAATTCCAGAATCAAGATACTCTTTGACGATCGCAGCTGAGCAAGATTCAAGTGATGATTGGGGTTCGTGGGGCAAAATGGATCTGCTAAACAAACATCCTAAATGCTCACCAGAAGAGGTCTCGTCGCGTTGAATAGTGAAACTAAGCTTTTAAGAATACTGTAACGGTATACCTATAACAGCCTTTGAAGAACACCAACATTCCAGGCAGACGGAAGAGACGGGACAACCGGGACAACCGTTACCTCCCGCCAGGGGGAAAAAACTCCACACAAATGGTGAATGGGATCCAGTGAATGGTATACTTAAATATGAGAAAACAATACACTCATAAGATAAATTTTTTCAATGGGCTAGTGATTCCTCGTGGTCGCTGGGTCTGGCAGAGCGAGGACTGCCTCTTTATACCTGTGCCCATGCCCTCGGGCGTGACGGCGCAATCCAATTTCCGGCCCGAGTGTTCCCTCAAGTGGGCGGTTTCGCAACACATTGCGGCCCTCCGCCGAAGTCGTTCGGCGCGCAGGCTACAGCATGATCTTCGCCAACACACACTACAAAAAGCCCACACCGCGCAAGCCTTCTCTTTGAACCTATGTACAAGTTCACAATGTCCCCCCGGTTGAATTCCAGATAGTGAGCAGCTTGTATACCAAGGACCTATTACAAATTCAGAATAATCTGCACGATAGTGCCTGTGTGAGACGTGGCGAGAGTCATTCAGGGGGTGTCCGGAATTTCATGGTAGGCCACGAACGTAGTTGCGTAATCTACCGAAGCCTACTTGCCTTCCGATTGTTCAAACTTTAACCCATCAGATCAGGCGATATGCATCATTTGTGCCACAACGAGCGAGCGTTACTTGTAGCATGCCTGTGTCGCCCTCATCAAGCATTCGATTTCCTTTCACGTCACCTACCCTGTGCGCGATATACACAATTTCCGGAGCGAGGGAGCTGTCAGGGCGAGGCGGGGAGGCAAACACGATCGTTTTACACCCCGCCACCATGGCGGAACCCCCAACATCATCGCCGTGGAAGGGAGCACGGCGGTGCCGCCGGGAATGTAAAGGCCCACACGCGCGATCGGTCGTGAGAACCGGGAACAGACCACGGCGGGCATGGTTTCCATTTGCAGGGCATCGTTGCTACCTTGCTGAGCCCTATGAAACCGAGCAATGTTGGAGATACCGACATCAATGGCGTCCCGGATGTCAGGTGGCAGTTCCATCAGCTGCGACAGGAACGGCGCGTGGAGGACAGGAGCGGTGATGCAACCGGCCTTGTCAAACTCGTGGGTGGATCTGAGCACGGCAGCGTCGCCATTGTCGCGCACATCTTCGATAATCGACCGAACGACGGCGTTGACCGCATCGTTGGACTCTTGTGTAGGGCGTTTGAGGTACATCTGGAGGTTCGCCGGGGGTTCCGAAGCGGCGATAACGCGAGTCATCGCGATCCGCGATGATGGAGGATCCTCCTTTTTCAGTGAAGGGGCGGGCCTCGTTTTAGAGACAGGGGAGGAACTAAGAGGTGTGGCCATGGTGGAATACCGTACAATCAATGGAAAGCGTGTGGTCACGATAAAGACGGCCAAGTTCAAATACCTAGTCTCCAGGTCAGAAGAGTGGAAGGTATTGAGCCTTATAAAGAAAGACGGGTAGCCGCGTGTATGTTCTCGCGAGGGCAACAGATAGACTACAACGCGTGGTAGGCTAATCTGAATATGACCAGTCGGGGCTTTGATCGCTTGAGGTTAATTCAACGTACCGAATCTTGAAGTTGGGATCATAAGATTGAAGTCAGAGAGGATGCTTATAGAGCTACAGTGTATCCGACTCCTGCAAACCATGTAGTCGCTAAACGTGCCTAGCTCACCAGCCGACTCGTCAAGCAGCATTTTGCCAATTCACGCCTCATGCATATTCGAGCTGCTCTGTATTCGAATCTGCAAGTCAGCAAGTTGGTACTGTAGTTCACTTTGCGCAGCGGCGAACGCAGTTCTCATCTATCCCGTTCTTCGATCCCTCGCAATGCGTTCCCACCAGCCTGAGCGATGATAGTGTTCGCCCTGAAGCAACGAAAACGTCGCACAGCTCTCTCCGCCCCGTGACTTGGACGCGCTCAGCGATGGCAACCCAGTTCAGCGTCCAGGAGTGGTCCATGCTAACCTCTACAGGAGCCATTAACGTACAGGAAATCAAGCATTATGCTGTGTTGCGTTTTTGTAGAGAAAAAGCCCGATACTAACCCATAACAGTGCCCGCATATAAGAGCTTAGCAAAGGATGATGCCCACGATCTCCAGCGCGTACGCGGTCCAAGTTCCTTCAGCAATATGGACACGAGCGGCGGGATTCCGTCGTCAGTTGGCAGGGCAAGCAGTTCGGTACGTCGAGTCCATAGCTTTTGTGGCGGGTTTTAATCAGCTAGGTCCGGTACTTTATTAGCCAGTCAATCCAAAGTTGAATGCAAGCAGTCGGTCAAATATATGCGCCCAATCTCAAGTTCGCACAGCCGGAAAACCCAACCGGTTGATGCAGGCCTCAACAACACAGCAGTATCGGAGTGTGGAGCCAGTCGTGGACATTCGTTTCCTCCAGGATCGACTGGAGATCGAGGACGGCATCCGTTCGGCGTTGTTACGCTCGGGTCCCACCTTTTGCCATGGTTGCTGGTCTACTTATGCAAACCTGTATCAGACCACGTGTTCACACCTCCTGTGCCGTTTTTGCCTCTATGCGTACCGAAGTATCGACGAAGGGGGTTGCGACCAGCCGAGCTCGCCTCTTCAGATGTGCCCTATGTGCTGGATGCCGACGGAGTTCACTGAGCGCAAAGTCTGGATTTGAAAACCAGGCCCATGGATCTACAAACCCGACTGTGTTTTTCTCCCAATGGAATGGGAATTGCTTTCCGTACGGACCAGCACAAGCCCAGCTTCCCCCGCAGGGTTCCGAAAGAAGAAAAGTTGGAGAAAGACGGAAACTGGGAAAACAGGATCCTGTACATAGACAGGCGGGCGAAACATCTCAATGTATCCAAAACCGGGCCTTCAAGACATCTTTAACGATTTTATAGATACACGTATGGAAAAGCATACTCCCCAGTATCCCAGTAACCCAGTGAGCGAGCAAGTTCCAGTATCATGTACGGGAAATTCTGCCCTTCCTGACCGGGACCCAGCACCCACGCGGCTCTCTGATGACATCGACCGGATACAGATGAACGCCTAGCATATATGACAGCGACCCCCACCCGAACATGAAGAGAAGCAGCAAAGTACTAGCCATTATTGCCACCCCGCAGGGGCCTCAGGGAACGATGTAGTACGATGCATGAGACTCTGGGCCAAAGAGAGTATGGCAAACAACATGTTGTTCGATACGGTGGTGCTCAATTTAACCCCGATAGTGTCAAGAGGACTTTATCTACCAATAAAAATGGCAAGGTCCTTTATGCCAAATATGGCGTACATATTAACTGATCTAGAAGGGCCCCACGCTGCTGTTCTCCAGTCAGGCAATGGCTGTCAAGGCGCTACGCCATGTGCGCGCCATATGCGAACTCTGTCGATAGTCGTCGAGCACCCGACCATCAGCCATATCAATAGATTTTGAGGGAAGACCTTTAGTGTTCATTAATTCTGGTTTGCGCACGAAATCGGAGTTTGGACCCTTTTACAATCAATATCTAAATAACTGGTTGATCACACGGCTATACTATACAGCAGTTTGCGACATTTAGCGAGTTCGCGATCCGCGATATACTCAGCTGTGTCAGCAAAGTAACAGATACGGTATTAGTGTGCAGTCGCATTGCCCTCAAATTACGAGATTGTAACAACTACCCATGGAGCCCAGAGATGGATCCATGGGCTCGTCTGGCGCTAGTCAATTAGCACTTTGGCAGCCAACTATAGTCGATGCGCTGCTGAATTTCGAAAGCGCTGCCAGAAAAATTTACAGTGCAGGTTCAGTACCTAGAACTGTTAAATCCAGCCTCAGAACCCCCCGAAGTGTGCTCTTCTACAGTGTTCGCTGTTCTGGCATACAAGGCCGCACAGCAGACCGGCATTGTCCCAACGCTGACCATGGGTAAAAAGGGGGAACCCTCCAAAACGATAGCCACGGGCCGGCCCAATTCATCCGAACAACTGAGCCCATCGCGGGCAGAGACCAATGAACAGTTCGACAAGGAGGGAGACACTACAATGAGCGGGACGGGGGAATCCCCCGCAGACTCGCATGATCAACCCACACGATACACCTTACAGCAAAGAGAGGCAATTACTAGAATCCGCCAATGCGACGAACACGACTACTATGGCATCCTCGGGTTGAGGAAGCGCTGCAGCGCCGTTGAAATCCGGAAAAAATACCGTGCTCTCGCAATTCTCACGCATCCGGACCAAAACAAATTCGATGACGCGGAGATTGCATTCAAAAGTGCGTCCCTTTGGTCCGTGTGTGTGGCTACTCTAACCGTCTGCCATCAGGGCTTGGGACGGCGTATGACGTCCTTAGAAACCCTTCACAACGCAAAGAGTATGATGCGGGTGGGAGATATTCCCCCCAAGTTGCCTGTGATCCTCACGAGGTATTCGGGGAAGAATTTGCAAAGAACGCTGCTGGCCCCGATTCCGGTGACTCCGGCCCAAGCGATGACGACGATTCTGGGGACGATTCCGACGAGAGTCCAGATGAGGAAGTGACCGCAATATACGAGAAGGCCACACCATTGGTCAATCAGCTCCTTGCAGAGGCGGACACGCCTGCTCGAAAGAGGCTCCAGAGCGGCCTTCGGCGTCTGAATAAATCAATCGAGGAGGTGAATCGAAAGGCGGGCCGGTCAGACAGATCGCTCTTGATCAAGATCGATCTGCTCGTAGGCTTCTGTATCGAGTATACACGGGCCGTGAAGCAGCTCCAGGAAGACCCTACAAACGTTCCTGCCATGTCCTCGATACGAAGAATCCAAAAGCAGTTCAGAAATGCCATGAAGTGCCACTACTATCCCGCCGCCTGGCAGCTGCCCACTGCCGCAGGGGTGGAAGAACAGGGATGTAGAATTATCGGACACGTCCCCCACAAAGATCCGTCGCGAATTCGTTTCCTGATGGAAAAGCCCGGTGACCCGTGCGGCTTAATGTTTGGGTATGATTACGAGGTTGGCGTTGACCAGGCTAACGAATATATGCAACTATCGGACCAGGAGCAAAAAGACATCCGATATTCTGACAGTCGATATAACCGCGCTCTGGCGCATAAATACAAAAGGATCCTGGGTTGGACCAATAAACTTGGGAAAACGCCTCTGGAGTTTCGACAAGCTCTTCCCACCGGTTACGGGCTCATCGAATTCCACGACGGCACCACGGATATCCTGACCAGGACGGCTGTGCGGAAGCTTCTTGGTCAAAGAAAAGCGGATCAGGAGATTGACAAATTTTATCGGGATCGACAAATAGTTCCTCCGTGGGCATATATGCCCAATGTTCGCCGGCTTGAGGGGCCACGAAGGGCCAGGATCGAGGGGCATGCACCAACGGCGGCATATCCACCCAGGGTGGATATCCGCACCGCGCCCAGCCGCGGTGTTTCAGATGGGTCCATCAGAAGTGAAAATGGCCTTGAGCACATGACCAAGATAATGGAACAGCAGCAATCGGAACTCCAGGACTTGGTGAAAGTGGTCGCCAACTTGGTCTCGCAATTGCATTTGTCCACTAAGATCCCCTAAGTGGACCAGTACAGTAGCAGTGCTGATCGTCGGGACATGGAAACACTCGCTTTGGGGATTTCCCTGTGAAAAATTAAAGGACATGAGGAAGTGGGAAAACAACAGACTGGGAAAAAAAGGGAAGAAGGGAAGGGTTCGATCAAAGGCGAAACCACGAACAAAAGTATGCTAGATTGACTCACTATTTCCCAGCTCTTTCAATGGCATAGTTCTAGTATGTACACCAAAATCCAGAGTTTAGCATAGGAATCGTATCCAGAATGAATTACAGTAGGGAAAGTCTCGTAGATGAGCTCTAACTAGGCCTCGCACTGTTCACAACCACAAACACAATCGATCTGAAATAGCTGGCGGCCGCGAAGCACGAACCAGCAGGCACGGTTACCGCACCACGGTGAGGGCTGAGGGAATACACTTCTCGTGACACACTAACGTCGAAGTGAGTTGAGGCGACGCGACACGGCCACCAACCTGTTATGGTATGATTACGAGTCGATTCTGTGGAGAAAGAATCCCCGTACAACCACGCGCCAAAGTGCAACCTGAAACGCAGAGATCCTGATTTATTGAACTCATGCGCTTAGTCAAAATCTAGGCATTGGGCGACGCGCCGGGGAAAAACCAACAGTGGAATATCTTGGACACATGCTATCTTGGTTCTTTACTATACCGTGTCCTACGGCTATGAGACGCACAGCATCACTCCCCTATCATATCGATAGACAGAATATCCTTCTCATGAACGTCTGGAAAGGCACCATGTGGCCCTCCATTTTCGGGCTGCATTTATCGTTCAATAAGATACTGCGGCCCTACTCAAAGCCTCTACGGTCTGCTTGTCCTTTCAGACGCGCCTGTGGCAGCTTTGTTTAATCACGGCTTAGTGGCCTTTTGGCGCAGAACGAAGATGAAATCAAACTCAGCCGTCCAAGGATAATCGCCTGGTGCCTGCCACCCAATGCATGCAGTCGACTTAGTGTCCCCGGCCTCTGAAGGTTGTCCAAAGACCACGGTAGGCGGGGCCACTAGCCAGCCAGAATCCAGTTAAGAAGTGTACAGTAACACGAGCGGCGTCCCCAACAAGAACTCAAAGAAGGCATCCTACCACCCGCTGTGGACGGCGGAGCCATTTCCGCACTGCGTAGGGCCGTATTCGACAGGGGATGTCATCAAATTGTTGTTTCCACTAACTGGTAACTCGAAGGTCGCTGCAGAAGTTCCGCTACCCGATAGTTATATTGTACGGTAGAAACAAACGAGATGTAGCGATCTCGAACACTTGTCTATCCATCCCTAAAGACTTTCGGGTGTCTATTCCTGCCTTTCCTTCGTGAAAGTCTGCCCCC
>NW_027263666.1:0-13382 GCF_044049455.1 Aspergillus lucknowensis | reverse complement strand
ATTCTTAGGTTTATTATTAATTAATATAAGTATATTCTTGGTCCTTATTTTTAATTTTCTATAATAAGTAGACTTAAATATATTATTTTTTTATATTAGATTAAATATAATCTAGTAAAATATTATAGTATATTCTTTATATATTATCTTTTTTTAATATAACAAGTAAATTTAATTTTTAGTAATTTTTATAATATTTTGATTCTTAAATACTTAAGCTATTTCTTAAAAACTTTATACTTATTAAAGATTATATTTATTATAAGCTTTCTCTAGTATTATAGTTTTTTTAATAGTTATATATATAAGGTTTAAAATAGCTAAATACAAGTCTTTTAAAATAAAAGGTAGTAAATATAATCTTATTAGATTTAGGTATATTTCCTAAGTTATTAATATAGAAATATATATTTATTATAATTAGATAATTTTTTAAAATTACTTGCTTATTTTTAAATAGTTCTAGTTTATTTATCTTAATACTTTTAAATAACTATAATATACTAACTTGGTTTTAACAAAAAATTAATTATATTAGCTAACTATATAATTTTTTTAGAATTAGTTTTTAAATAATAATAAATTTCCTAAAAATAATAGCTATTAAGTTTTTAGAAATACTACTATATCCTACTATATTAATAATAGATACTTTTTTTTACTTAATTAAGGGTTTATTATTATTAGATTAGGATCTGCTAATTAATCTATAAAAAAATATCTAAGAATATTCTTAATAGGATAAAGAGAATATAAGTTATTAGAGTTAATAAAGTATAGAAAAAAGTAGATAACGAAAATAATTAGTAAATAATAGGTATATTATTAATCTAGTTAATAATAAATAGAAAATAAAACTTTTAAATATAGGTAATAATAGTCCTTACATATTTAATTTTATAATATTTCCAAGTATTATATAATACTTATATTAAAATACCTGCTTTATTATATTAAATTACCTTAAATTACCTAATATTATTATAGTCTAGATTAGCCCTAGTATTATATTATCTAATATAACTAGGTTAGCATATCTTTTATCCTATTATATTATAGTATAGTATTATAGTATAGTAGATTTATTAGCTATTAATATCTAAGTTCTCTAATATATAACAAGTATTGGTTATTTTAAACAGATACTATTATAATAAATTTATTAAGACTATGTTTTAATACTAATTACTTATCTATAATATAATAGGAAATAGGTAATTTTCCTATCTACTTTTTTATAATAAAATAGTAGTAATAACTAGAATACTTAATATATAGTAATAAAATTAATATATTTATTAATATTAAAGCTATTCTTGGAATTAGGTTAATCCTATATAATAAAGAAATAATTTATTATAGGTTTAGTTATTTATTAAGATAGAGTTAGTCTTAGCATGCTATTAGAGCTTAGTACCTCTATTTTATTATTATAATATTAATAACCTGATATTATATTAAGTAATTTTATAGTTATTAAGAATTAAATCCTTTATCAAAGATAGAGGGCAAGGCTTAGTCTTATTCTTATCTTGATAATTAAATATTTATTTCTTATCTAGCTAATTCCTTATTAACCTTTAATATTATTCTTGCTCTAATAGCATAGTCTAATATATTAGTTTCTAATATTATAAGTAGTTCTAGATTATAAGTAGTTCTAGATTATATTATAATATAATTAGTACTATTATAATAGCTTTTTTTATAATATTAAAAAATTTTTATTATTTTTTTTAACTATTTATATACTTGTTATTATTAAAATAGAATGAAGGTATTATATAGAATATATATTAGTTAATATATCTCTAATAGTGATTTTTTATTATTTAATAGTAGAATCTATTTATAGTTTAGTTTAATACTTTTTTTAATAAATATAGTATAGTTATAAAGCCTATAAAATAATAGTTCTAGTTTATTTAGTTATTAGAATATATCCTAAAATTAATTATACTTATTTAAAATAATTAGTTCTTTATTAATCTAGTTACTTGTAGCTATAATCTTCTAAAACCTTATCTATTTATTATTTATAATAATCTTGCTATTTATAATACTATTAATAGCCTAACTAGATAAGTTTATTAGCTAGATTCTTTTTAATAGTCTTAATATTATTATAATAACTTGCTTTACTAGACTTTTAATACCTATATATTAATTACTAGTTTTTTATTGTTTTATAGATTACTTGGCCTTATATTTTACTATATAAATATATTATAAAATACTAGCCTTTTCTAGTTTCTTTTATTTCCTAGGCTTTTTACTATTTTTTTATTAAATTTTTTTCTAATCTAGTTAATATTTAGATTATAATTCTAGAGCTATAAAATTCTTAATATTATATTATATTTACCCAAGAATATAATATTAAAACTTAGTTTAAAAGTTTTTCCCTTTATTATAATAGGTAAAGGTCCTAACTTAACTATTACTAAAATATTTTCTAGTTTTTTTCTATTTAGTCCTAATAAAGGTATTAATATCCCTTTCTAAATATTATTAATTCCTAATAATTTTCAAGTTAATTAAAATATAAGCCTGCTTTTCTTATGTTTTAGTAAATTAAGTTAAATATCTTTTTATTCTAGCCTTAGTAGCTATAAGATATATTTTATCCTATCTTAATACTTGTTTCTTTTATCTTAAATAAAGAAAGCAGTTTCTAAGCTTGGTTTAATAATATAGTATATAGTTAATATTATAGCATGCTATTTAATAATATATTTTATATTTTATATATATTTAGTATAACTTATATAAATAGTTAATAATTTTTAGACATTTTAGCTAATATTATATAATATATTTAATATTTTTATAATTTAGATAATAATAGTTATAATATACTTCTATACTTAAAATACTATAAATTAGTATTAATATATTTATACTATTCTTGCGAGTATAGTTAATATTTTTAAACTCTTATAATTACTTATTAAATAAGCTATATAATTACAAGTACTAGTTATTATTATCTTGGTTATAAATTATATAAGTTTCTAGGTATTTATTATAAGTTTTAACATGTTTTTTATTAATAATCTTTAGTTTTTTTTAATATATAAGGTCCTAGTATAGATATTTATTAAAAAATTTTCTTAATGTCTTAGTAACTTTTTAAGGGTTCTTTTATATAATAATAATATTATTATCTATCTAGTATACAAGCTTGTTTTTACTAATTTTTAGGGATTTAAACTATTACTTCTAGTATTATTAGCTTTAATATAATTTATTAGCCTATAGCAAATACTAGTATTATTTATATATCTTAATCTTTTTCTTATAAGGGTTTTTTATCTAGAATTATAAATTTATTACTAGATATCTTCTTACTAGGTTTAGGGCTCTCTAGCTAAGTCCTACATTATTTATTAAGTAGGTTAAATTTCTATTTAATATCTAGGAAATTATTATACTCTACCTTTTAATCTACCTTATAATTAGTAGCTTTATTATAATAGGATTTACTTATCTTCTTAGCTTCTTTTTTATTAGTTTATAAAATTATAATAATAAGCTAATATTTTAGTTAGTATAGTAATTTATTATAAAGAATTTTACCTAGCTACTTAATTATTTTTTTAATATTTATAAGAATTTTATTAATTGCCCTAAGTATTTTTTTTACTTTTATATAATTTTTTAATAATTTGAGCAATTTGCCTTATATACCTTTTAATATCTATATTTATTATTTCTAAAAGTATTGCTAGTATTCCTAGTAAATAGGATATAGTATTAAGATTTTAGTTTTTAATATTTTATTTAAATCTATTTCAGGTTACTACTATTAATATGCTTTACCTATTATTAGTAGTATTTTAAGTATTATTATATATTATAGTATACTCTTTTTAAGCTAAGATTCTTTTAGCCTCTTCTAGGGAATTAGTTATTATAATAAATATCTTACTAGTATTATTATCCTATTCTCTAGTTATATTTAATATTATATTTAATATTATAGCTTCCTACATAATCCTTAACTATTATTATCTAGCTTTCTTTTAGAATTTCTAGTTATTCTATTTATATTTTTTATAGTCTATTATCTTATAACCTAGTTTATTATAAAAAAAATTATTAATTTTTTTTCTAGTAATAATCTTATTCTATTTTAAGATTATTATATTAAGATTTATAAGTTATAGTTTATATAAGTTATTACTAACTTAAGATCTAGACTATAATTATTAGTTATTATTAGTATAATAATTATTATATTTATTTTAATTTTTTTTTAGGATAATATCCTTTATAACTCTATTAGCCTTATTTTAAGCTAATTTCCTATTCTAGATATTAGGTTATATATATATTCTTACTAGAGTATTAAATCTAGATAAAAATACTATCTTTTTCTAGATACTATAATCTAAGGTTCTTTTAAAATAATATATAAAGGTATTATCTTCCTATATTAGATATTATATAATTTGCTAAAATTCTAAGATAAACAGGCTTATATTCTTTTAGACTAGTATATTTTATTAATTTATTTTTTGGTATTATAAGTCTTATTAATATCTTTAAAAATATAAGTAAGCTATTTTTTAAAATATTTATAGCTTGTAAATTGTTATTTAGTACTACTAGTTATTTTTTTATCCTAAGCTTCTTGCTATTCTTTTGTAAAAGGTTTAAATTCTTTATATATTATTCTAGTAAGATAGTTAGATATAAATATAATCTTATTAGCTTTACTGGTTGATTTATTATAACTAATATTAATAAAAGTTTATATTAATATAAGGAAGTAATATAATTTAGTTTAAATATTATTAAAAGACTTAGATAGCTTGATTTTTAGAATTTTAGTCTTAAGCTTAGTTTTAAATATAAGAATATAGTCCTAGAGTTATTTTAATATTTCTTAATATTGCTTAAAAAATTTTACTATTCTCAGGCTTTTTCCTTTACTAGTTAAGATTATTAATAACCTAGTTAATAATTCTAGTATACTTGTTAAGCTATATTTATATTCTAATAACTATTTTTACAGGGTTTTTTTTATCTGGAAATATAGTAACTTTATATTATTATTAAAATATTATATTAGTTATTTTATATTAATCTAAAATATAACTTATACTAACTAGTAATTAATCTCTTATTAAAATAATAATTTATTATATACTTTGAACCCCAGGGCTCTTATTTAGGACTTTTAAAGAGTTTAGATTAACTTATCTTATCTAGTATAATCATGTTTAACAAGTATAAAAACTTATTATAATTAGGTTAAAGTTAAGATAAAAAGGCAGGGCTAGTTTATAATATATATATTATAGCCTATAAAGTAAGTACTAGACAAGTTATTTTATAAAAAATCCTTAAAACAAGTTATCCTAGGATAATAGTACTAGCATTAATTATAAAAATAAAAAAGCTAGATATAGTAGTAATAAATATTATTAAGTATTCTCTTATTTTTACTATTTTTTTACCCTTAATAATATACTAGATAATATATCTAATTAGGTTATATAATCCTATATACTATTTTCTTATTATTAATAGTATACTAGATAGTATATATAGTTATATAATTAGGTAAGTTAGAATATAGTTATTTCTAGTATCTTTTTAGCTAGTTTCTAGAATACTCTATAATTCTTATTATTAGTTACATGTTTTTATTATAGTTAAGGGTTTCTAAGTATTATTTGCTTTATAGGATCCTTGATCTACTTCTTAAAATACTAATACTAGTTTATAGGATAATTAGTATTCTTGTATAGTGCTTCTTTTTATTAACTAGTTTAGGGTATTATACAGGCGTCTCTTTTCTATAGGGTGGATTTGGTTGGTTATTATTGCCTGGTATTTTTGCCTAGCATGGCTGCCCTTAACTAGTATTAGCAGTACTATAATACTAAATCTAACATTATAATATATATTTCTATATAGACTTGATTTTCTAAAAACTAGAGCTAGGATCTACTAAACTATCTAATATATCTTAAAAATCTAATAAATAATTATAAGATAGAGTAGTACTTAAAAACTATTAGGCTATTTATAGGAACTATAACTACTATATAACTATATACTATCTAGTATATTATTAATAGTAAGAAAATAGTATAACCTAATTAAGTATATTATTTAGTATACTATTAAGGATAGGAAGTACTAGGAATAAAAATATATTTAAAAATATTTATTACTATTATACCTAGTTTTTTTATTAGTATAATTATTACTATTATTCTAGAATAACCTGTTTTAATAATATTAAAAAGTAAATTAGCAAGATATATTAGTCTAGGAGAAATATAGGCCTATTTATTTTAGGATTTTAGTAAAATATATTATATCTAATATAAGAAAATAATCTCCTTATATATTATTTTAAGAGGGCCTTAAATTATAATATCTAAAAAAAAGTATTTCTATCTAGGCTTAATATTTTAGTAAGAATATGTAACCTAGTATCTAGAATAGGAAACTAGCTTAAAAAATTAAGAAAATAATAAGACTAATAAAATTATAGGAGGTATTACCCTAAAAAAATCAAGATAAATATCTACTATGCTAATAATAACTAATAATTCTAGGCTAGGTTTTTAGGAAATAATAACCTATATATACCTTGACCTATAAATCTTAATATAATAATTTTAAAAGTAGAGCAAGATTACTACTAAAAAGAGAATTTATATTTTTTATATTAAACCAGGCTATAAGATAGTAAACTATAGAAAATAGAAATAATATAGCTAGAAACCCTAAAAAAGCTAGAAAATAATAATAAAGGGCCATGCAGGAAGCTATAATATTAAGTATAATATTAAGTATAACTAGAAAATAGGATAATAATACTAGTAAAATATTTATTATAATAAATAATTTTCTAGAAAAGGCTAAAAAAGCTATAGATTAAGAAAAGTATATTATAATATATAATAATATCTAGGATATTACTAATAATAGATAAAGTATATTAATAATAGCCTAGAATAGGTTTGAATAAAATACTAAAAACTAAAATCTTAAATTATTTATTTTATTTACTAGAATTATTAGCAATACCTTTAAAAATAATAAATATAGATATGAAAAAATATATAAAATAAATTGCCAAGATCATTAAAAGATTATATAAAGATAAAAAGGTACTTAAAGTAATTAATAAAATTCTTACAAGTATTAAAAAAATAATTAAATAGCTAGATAAAATTCTTTAAAATAAATTACTATAATAGCTAAAATATTAGTTTAATACTCTAATTTTATAAATTAATAAAAAAAAAAGAATATAGATAGATTCTATTATAACAAAACTATTAATAATAAGCTAGTTTAAAAAAGGGAGTATAGCAACTTTCTAGCTATTAATTAAATAATTAACCTACTTAATAAATAATATAGAACTTAGCTAAAGAGCCTTAAATCTAGTAAGAAGATATCTAGTAATAGGATTATAATCCTAGATAAAAAGTCTTTACTAGAAAATAAAGCTAAATATATAAATAATACTAATATTAGCCATAAGCTATTAGATTATACTAGAATAAATAATACTAGAAATAATAATTCTAGAAAATAATAAAAATAAACTTGTATACTAGATTAATAATATTATTATAGCTATATAAGTAGACTTTTAAAAGCTTATTAAAAGAATAAGAAAATTCTTTAATAAATACTTATATTAAGACTTAATATATTAGGAAGAAACTAAGGACTATTAATAAAAGTATATTAAAACTTATAATAAATACCTAGAAACCTATATAATTTATAAATAAAATAATAATAACTATTACTTTTAATTATATAGTTTATTTAATAATAATTATAAAAGTCTAGTAAATATAAACCATGCTAGCAGGAATAATATAAATATATTAATACTAACTTGTAGTATCCTAAGTATAAGAATATATTATAGCTAATATACTATAACTTTTACCATTTATATTATAAAAATATTAAAAATATTATATAATATTAGCTAAAATAACTAAAAATTATTAATTAGAATAATTTATATTTATATTAAAAGCTATAATACTTATACAAGTTATACTAGATATATCTAGAATATAAGATATATTATTAAATAACCTATTATAATAATAATTATATACTACTAGGTTAAATTAAGAAACTATCTTCTATATTTAAGAAAAGAAGAAAAAGTATTAAAATAAAATAAAATATATCTTATAACTACCAAGACTAGAATAAAAAGATACTTAATTTAACTTGCTAAAATATAAGAAAAATAGGCTTATATTTTAATTAACTTAGAAGCTATTAAAAACTTTATTAATTTAAGTTTTAGAAAATAATTAAGAAGTAATAATATTTTAAAAAAGATATTAATACCTTTATTAGAACTAAATAGGAAAAACCTAGAAAATATCCTATTAATAATTAAATTAGAACCTCTACTTGTTATAATAAAAGAGAAAACCTTTAAAGTAAGTTTTAATATTATATCCTTAGGCATGTATAATTATAATATAGGTTTAAATAAGATATATTAAATAAGTAATATAAAATAGAATATATATAAAATATAGTAATATTATATAGCTATTAAAACTAATTACTAATCTTTAGAAAGGAGGTTAGTAGTACTACTAGAATATTATATATTAGGTAAGCTTGCTTAGTAGCATGCTTGGTATTATAAATAGTACTAGTATACTACTTAAGTTATTAGGCTATTTAGTATAATATTATATAAAGTATTATAATATATAAGATCTAATACTATCTCCCTTTTTTAAAATAATTATATTCTTGTAATCTTCTAGTATTATATTATAAGCTATTTTATTATATTCTTATCTTTTATTTATAGCTAAATTTATAGTATAAAATTGGTTTTTAATTTCTTGTTATATTATTATTATATCCTAAGTATTTTTATATTACTACAGGTAGTAGTATTATAGATATTATAATTATAGTATAATATTAATTATATAGTAATAGGAATTATATAGTTTATATATTATATAGTATTATATTATATTATATATTAATATTATAGCTATATTATTATAAGTATATTTTAAGTACTACTTCAAGATAAAATATATTAAGCTTTACTATATTTTTTTCTTCTTTTACTTTCTAGATTATTATTAAATATCTAATATAAGTATTTTTATTATTTTATTACTTCTCATGCTTTTTTAATTACTTTATTTAATTTTGCAGGTCTTATTATCCTATCTTAAATCTATTAAGCCTTTTTAGTACTTGGTATAGCTCTAATTAGGTATTCTTATTATTATATTATAGTAGTACTATTGCTTGCCTTACTTTTTATAATACTTTTTTTATTATTTTTTTTTGCTTTTACTTGATTTCTATATTTTTTTATTTTCTAATATAGGAGCTACTTTATTTTAGTATTTTAACAAGTATTATAGCTTGTAGTATTAGCTTATACTTGCTATAGTATTAATCTATTTTAGTACTATAATATTTTTTTAATACTATTATTTTTGTTTGGCCTTATACCCATGTACAAGCTAATTATATAATAAATACTTTCTATATAATAGTCCCCTTTTATTACCTTTTATAAGCATGGTTATTTATATAACCCTTATTATAAAAGGGCATGTCACTAGTACTTGTTTACTAGGGTATACTACTTTTAGTTTATTTAGCTAAGAAATCCCCTTATAAATAATATTATATCTAGTATTATAGGGCTCTAGATTATAGTACTATAAGTTTTTCTTTTTTATTTTTATATTATATTTGCTAATATCTTGTAGCTAGAGCTAGCTATTATACTAGATATAATATATTTATAGAAAGTACTAGGTACTAATTCTTCTAAGATAGTGGCTAAGAAATGCTAGTTACTTGTAGTATATTATACTATTAATAATCTTGCTTTACCTTGAAAGTACTATCTACCCCCTGCTCCTATTATTATGTTACTCCTATCCCCCCCTAAGTTTACTATAGGTGCTTTAGTACCTGAGAGAGATATATTAGGCTTGCCTAATAAAAGTAAGTAATAAAATACTTTATACTTGGTATAGGCTAATTATAGTATAAGATTATTATTTTTAGTTTTTGCTCTATATATAATAATAATATTTATCTTATTTATTTAGAATATAGCTTTAGCTATAGTATTTTTATACCTAATTTAGTTTTTTAAATAATATTTTTTTATTTAAGTATTTTATAAACTATAGTATGCTATAAATTTTTTATATTGTATTTCTTTATTTATATTTATATAAAAATTATATTCTAGGCCTGTTAGGAGTTAACTTTAATAAGAATTTTAATATATTTTATAGATATCCATATAAAACTATAGCTAAAAATATATATAATAATACTTTTACTATTCTTGCTAATACTACTTTATATCAAGCTTGTATATACTATTTAAGTATAAATAAGTCTACTTGCATGTTACTAGTAATAAGAGATATAATTATAGGTATTATTATTAGATATTTGGATATTAATAGTTAATAAATCCTGCTATACTATAGCTCTGCGCTGTAATGCTAAGGAATAATAATATGCCAACCTGGTTATACTAGATAATATGATACTAAGGCTAAACCAGACTATAATAGTATCAGGTAATCTAATATATAGTATTAGGCTATACTATAGGACTAGATATATAAGGACTATTATTATTTATACCTAGAAGTTTTATTTACTATTTATTATTAACCAGATTGATAATATTATATTGTTTACTAATTAGAAACCCTGAATATTTGCCTCTTTTTATACTTGTTTAACCTTTAATAATTATACTCTTTTTTATTTACTTCTAGAATACCCTTAGGTTCCTATATTTAGAAGAATTGGCAGACCTAATCTAACAATTATTAGGCTAGTTATTAGATTTATTAGCTTGTATATTTTTTTTTTTTTTATAATTTTTTATACTAACTATTATAGCTAGAATCTATAATTAAAAATATAATACTCTTGTTGAATAAAATAATATATAATCTTATACTAGCTATTTATTAAAATACTATTTACTATATTTTTTATTAGCTTTGCTACTAGAATCTTATATAATCTATTAGTACTTAAATTTTTATAAAGGTTGCTATTTAGATTATAGAAGTAGCTATTTAGACTATAAATATAGGTATTAATAACAAGACTTTTAGTAGATACTAGAATAGTTAGTTATTAAATATATAGTCCTATATTTATATTTTCTAGCTAATATTAAGTAGCTAAGCTTTATTAGGGATTTTAAATTAGGTATTATTTTTATTATACTATTTAATTATTCTTAATAGAATTTAATATATTTTTTATATAAAGGTTTCTTTTTTTGTTTTTTTTATTACTATTTTCTTACAGGTTCTTATACTTTTTATATTTTTTTATATTTTTCAAGTATTTCTAGATCTTTAACTACCTTATTATTAGATTAGGATCTACTAATTAATCTATAAGAGAATGCCTAGGGATATTCTTAAAAGAAATAAAAAGAATATAGATTATTAGGATTAAATAAAATATAAAAAGAGGTAGATAACTAAAAGTAATTAGTAAATAATAGATATATTATTAATTAGCTAATATATTCCTTAATTATATTAGTTATATTTATTATTATACTTATTATAGTCTATAGCTTGGATAACTATAATTATATTTCTTAATATTATATTAATATATCTATATTCTTATAACTAGGTTAGTCTAATATATTTTTATTAGTATTATAATATACTACTATAATATATTAGATTTATTAGCTACTAATATCTAATTTTTCTAATAATTTCTTTTTTTTAAGATTTTTATCCTAAAAATATAATAAGTAGTACTTTCTAGATAAGTTTAATTATAATTTATCTAGTTTTTTTTTTAATATTTTAGTACTAATCTTGTAATATTATTAAAGTTAAGTATTAATAAGAATAAACTTAATTATTATCTTGAGAAAAGCAGCTTTATAATAGTTATTTCTTATATTTATTATAGTTAGCTTAATAAGTCTTGTATTAAGTATAAGAAATCTTTTTATTATAATAAATATATATAATTAGGTTAAAAATATATTATAGGTTAAAAAATATTTTCTAATAATAAGTAGTAGTATCTTGTTAATACTTAAAATAAAATTTATTCTTAAAAAAAAGACGCTTAAGCTATAATAGCTAAGATAATAGTAAGACTAGATTATTTTTAAAAGTAAGATAATTTACTTTAAAAATAAGCAGGTAATTTTATTATTTATAATATTAAGAAAATTAAAGAATTAGAAAAGTTAGAAGAAGAAGAATATAAATAAAAGAAATTAAAGAAGTATAATAGGCACTAGTTATTCTAAATAATATCTTATAGGTTTATATTACCTAAACTACTAGTACTTTCTTATTACTTTTTTTAAAGAATTTTTTTTAACTAGTTTGATACTAGAATTCTAGAATCTTCTTAGGGTAATTAAGATATCTAATAGGTTTCTAAAAGTTATTTTCTAGTATATAATCTTTCTATTTAATAAGGTATTAAATCTAATCTTTCTTTATTTATTAGTCTAGGATTTATTTAACTTTATACTCTTTACTAATCTTAATTATTTTATTATTAGTATTTTCTAGATTTTTCATTAATTTAAGTAATAAAATATAAAATACTAGGTAAACTTATATTCTTGCTAATAGTATTAAATAATAGTTATTATTTATAAGTTTTTTTTTAATTTTAAATAGTCTATATTTTATAATATTAACTTTATTACTTGGTTATTTACTTTTAATTTTAAAATCTTTTTTTCCTATTATTTATTATAGTAAGTAAATTTTTCTTAAAATTATAATATGTTTTTATACTTTTTATTATAATAAAATTTTATTTTTTTTTTACTTATCTAATATTATTAGTTATAGATTAGTATAATATCTTTATATAAGTAATATATATTAGTACTATATTAGATTATCCTTTAGCTAGTAGTAATTCCTAATATATTTTAAGATTTTTTCTAAAATTTATAAAATAAGGTATAATATCTATTATTATATTTTTTATATTATTAATTATAAATTAAGCTATAGGTAATAACTCTACCTAATTATCTTAGTTTTAATCTATATAATATTATAAATATTATTTAATTAACTAAATTATTCTTTCTACTTGCTTATTAGTTTATTAATAATTAACTATAAATATATCTTGTCTTGTTCTATATATTTTTATAAATATTTTCTAAAATTTTAATATAAATAGCTTGTTTTAATTAGAAGTTATTTATTTTAATAGTTTAGTCTAAATAAATATTTTTTATAGTATTAATTATACTAACTTTTTATAATAATATTTTTCTATATTTATCTAATAATTATATATTTTATATATTTATATATAACTATAATTAT
>NW_027263665.1:0-13639 GCF_044049455.1 Aspergillus lucknowensis | reverse complement strand
GGGGGGGGGGAACGTACACCCTCGCCGGAGACGTAGACGAAATTAAACGAGTCCGATAGGCCCGCGAAGGCCTCTGCCGCGGCGAGCGGGTAGTCGAGTGTGATTTCGACGTATTCACTGCCTTCGTTAGAACACCTCCAGTATGTCATCCTTTTTTTTTTTTTTTTTTTTTTTTTTTTTTTTTTTTTTTTTTTTTTTTTTTTGGGTTTGGGGGGACTACTCCTTCGAAACCTGGGTCTGAGAAATCCCCTGCGCCCAGATACACCCATTGGCGCCCTTCAACTTCTCCAGCAGCTCCGGGGGGTACTCGTTGAAATTCTTGTGCTCGATGACGGTGACATTGGGCTGGTTCTCGGCCATGGGGACGGGGCTCCGGCTGAGGATGTACAGCGCTGAGATCTCGCCCTTGGGTAGGCTGAGGATGTGGTTGAGGGCTGCGGAGCCGACGAGGCCCGTGGCGCCGGTGAGGATGAGGCGCATTTTGTCGATGTGTATTTGATTGCTGAGGGGGACGAGGACGAGGAATGTTACTACACCGACTTTTGGGCCGATGTGAGCCACGGAGGTGTGAGAGAGATGAGAGGATAAAGAATCTCAGTTGCTCACTGCGGTCTATCTAGGGATATTTAGGATATTTAGGATATTTATACCTGCAAGGCAGGCAGCGATAGACTTTCGTCAGCGATATTACGAAGGAACCATTGAATGAGCGAAGCGACATGAATGAGGTGAAGCGACACCGGCTTGGCGCTGTCAGCCAGCTCGGTGTTGTTGTCATCGCGTCCTTATGTCCGCAGTGCAGATCATGAAGCTTGAGGTCGCCGTTCCCGGGTTCGATCATCGTGACCCTGTGTCAGCAGTCGCGGACCATGAAGCACTGTGGGTTGTGGCTTTCAATGAGTCTGGGAAGTGCTGCGAGAATAAGTGGGGAGGAGATGATTTGCATGGGTATTACTTTGTTGCCAGCTCACTATACCACATTATATCTAACCTGATCTATCCGCGGCCTTGCTCAATGGCTGTTGGATACGCTTTCGCACATAGAGAGGGAAGAGGGCTAGTTTTACTCTAGCATCCGTCTGGTTTAGTTGAAAAAGCACAGTCTATGTTATATGACTAGAAACAGGAATGGTAGTCCAGTATATGCTTCAGAAGTAGACTTAGTACCCAACTGATCTCTAAGAACAGGCTTGCAAATCATTGCTTTTTAACACGCTTGTCATGTAATAATAGCTTGATCGCTTTCAAGTTATTCCACCTTCTTGCCTCTGATAATGGTGTGCTCCCCCATCTGTCCTGAATGGTCGGGTTTGTTCGAGGGTCATCAAGCAGAACTTTGACCACCCCCATAGGTAGTGCAATGAGTGCAAGGAGGAGTTTAACCACTTCTTCATTTCTGCTGCGTATTGCTGCGTGCAGTGGGGTCTCCCCAATGTTATCAGTAAGAGATGGATCAACCCGTTTATCGCCAAGTAGTAGTTTGGCTACTACCCCATGGCCTTTTGCAGCAGCGTGGTATAGCGGTGTCCGCCCGCGTTTGTCTTTGATGTTTGGGTCAAACCCATTAGCAAGCAGCACTTCCACATCGCGATATATTGATCCATTTGCGCTGCCCATAGTAGGTAAAGGGCCTTGTTCTCCTCCTGAGCATTACTCCTCGCTATACGCTTCGTTACTTCGTGATGACGGAGTCTATCATCATCAAGCCAATTGATAGATGTCGGGGATTCGGGCAGCCATTTGCAGGCTACTGTGCGCTCCTTTTTAATAGTCAATCTGCGCGCATCAAGCTACTCAAAACTGGGCGAGTCTCGTAGGTTTTTTAATGCTTCGTCACCCACGGGTCGGGAATTGTTCTCTTGACCTGCGCAGCTCCTCGACCGAGGAGTTATCGGGAGGCCACTATCTGTTGTTCCGTTCAACAGCATGTCTATTGGGCGCTATCTGAGAACTAACATGGAGAATCTCCTTGGCGCACCCAGCAGCGGCAGCAGCAGCAGCAGCAGCAGCAGCATAGTGCTGCCATTCGTCATTTGTATGCGAGTCCGCATAATTGGAAATACCGCGAACAACGAGGCAGGGGTACTCGGTGGCGATCCCAGCAGCCTCGATCTCAAAGCACAGTACATCGCCTATTCCCCGGCTAATACGCTTTGCTTTTTCGGCACTCCGGATAACTCGATCCCCGAGGCAATCAGGCCGTCCGCCTCCTTTCTCCAACATGATGGAAAGGAATTCATCAATTCTATTCGGTCTGTTGCGGTGGTTGGATTGCACCTTTATTACCGTAGATCTCAAGGGGGCGGGCGCTGGATATAGACATTCCTTGAACTCGACTCCACCGCCCTGATCTTTGAAAAGGTCATACTGAACAACACCACCATGAGTTTTGTCAGGCATACTGACGATCACGTCGCCGAGCCGAACATCATGTTTTTACCCAAGAGCTATTCCTGAAAGGATATGGAAAGAGTTGTGGAGAGAATCGGGACATGTCGAGTTGAGGTTCGGTCGTTCGGCGTGGTTGGGCGCGTCCCCGCGGGGGGGGAAAAGCAAAAACAACTGCGGTGCCATTCAAGGGCCCTCGTTCGCGCTCATTCGTCGGCTCGAACGAGTGACCATTGAAGAAGAGTTGCTGGCCTTTCCCATTCAAGTACAGAGTAAAAGTGCAGAACCGACAAGGGCAGTTTGGTGGGAGGAGATGATGTCTGTAATGTGCGGCTACGTGGGCCGGGGGCCACACAACGTCCACTTTCTCAGACACCCGCTCATGGACTGCGCATCAACGGGTGCCCCCATATCTGGCAAGGGTAGGGAAGCGACCATCTTCCGCTGGAAGGCTTTCTCTATCCTGCCAGCATGTTGGCAAGGACCTGGACCTCTACCAGATTCCTTGCAGACCGGCTAGAGAGTGCGCTCAAGTGGGAGGATACTCGCAATCTCGTCTGAGCCGCATGCACGGTTGTCCTCCGGTAGAGTCATTGATTTACCCGCGAAGGAGGATGTGAGCAATCGATAGAAGCAGTAAAGATCATTTCTCAGAGCAATAAGGCGTCCAGTTTCGCCGTTTGTGGAGTCGAATTAGCAGTCTGAGTTGAGGAGGAAAGAGGAAGCTCTGGAAGCCTGGAAGCACCGTGATGCCAAGCGGCATGGGCACATGTAGCCCTTGAGGAATGGCTCTGTCACCGGATGGATCAACCTTTATGGATCACACCATTCACTGTCGCCCAATTACAGGGAAACCCCAGGCGAGAAGAATATTTCCGCATGAGCCAATAGAGAACAAAAGCCAATGAGCGCAGCCCTGGAGCCACCGTTGGAGCCCTGATTTATCTCGGTGCCTAACGCGATGCTAAAATGCGTGAACAAGGGGCCTAAGGAAGAGAGCCTGAATTGATGGAGATTACTTTTTCTCTGCGATCTAAATATAGTCGGGGCTCGGTTCAAATCTCCCCTTCCAGAGCACCGTCAACCATCACCGATTCTTCTTTCCGCCGAGAATATCCAACTCCCGCTCAATACCAGCCCACGCACTCGTCCTCACCGTCGACGACAACCACCAATTCCCCGCGGCATCCTTGCCGATGATCGGGCCGATGTTCCGCAATCCGGGGCCGCGCGAGTGCTGCGTCGGAACCACAAATGAAGGCCGACCCAGCGCATTCGGACGATCAGTCGGCGGGATCCCCGATTTGGTCACAGCAGCCGAGAAGTCTACCTCGAAGAACCGACCTCTATTCCAGTTAGTGCAGCAGACGAGGAGGGAATTCGCCTCGCCGAACATAGGCGGGTGGGCGTTCTTCGCGGATAAGGACTTCTGAAGCGCGAAGGAGGCTTCGATTTGCGGGAGTGTACGTTGTTGGGTGAGGGAGGTGCGGATTGCGGAGGCGATGAAGCTGACTGGTTTGTTGAGGATTTGGCGTACGCGGAGGAAGGTGATGGAGACGAGGGCAGCGTTTGTAATAAGTGCTGTGTTTGGGGAGCTTGACTGCGGGAGGGCGGTTGAGCGGATGTCGAAGACATTCAAAAGAGATATCAGGCGGCCTGGGGACGGGTTTAGGGATTTGATTAGGGTCTTGGTCCACCACGCGAGGAGGATGTCGCTTTCGCTGAGAAAGGGGGCGGGATGCTGCGAGTCTCTAGATAGATCGTGTAGTGCCTGGTTTCGCAGGCCGTCGATATATTGTCCTGGAATGCAAATTACTCGTTCGTTATGGCCGCGGTACCAGAGAAGCTCGAAGACGTAGGAGAGAATGAAACTGAACAGGCGGATGCCTGTTAACAGGAACGGGAAATTAACAGAGGCCTTTGCTGGTGTTTTCTCGGTGAACTGTGCCATTGGGTCTTCGCCGACCGAGTGGAAGGCGGGGACTTGGTCTTCACGCCCGTTGATGATAGACGTCCACGCCTTCATAAAACTCGAGAGACCCATAGCGTCGGTGAGCGTGTGTAAGAAGGTTACCGTCAGCAGCGTCGCGTCGTCAAACAACACGACATCAATGGCAAGCTGCGGTCGATCTGAATACAGCCAGTCATCTATATCCCGAGGGCAATCGGGACCCAGACATATAGATGAGACGTCTGCAGTGTCGCTGAGGAGTGATGGCTGCGTGGTTGCTTGGGGAAGCCTCGCAGCTAAAGGGTGCTCCTTGATGCACATAGCGTGTTTAATGACGGCGAAACCGAATCCAGGCCGTTCTGCATCGTACTGTGCTGGCAGGTGATATTCGAGTTTTCCGTCGTCCTAAGGTGGGGGGTGTCAGCGGGCTATCATCCCATGAAGCTGCCAACATACCCTCATTCGGAGTCGCGCTCCGAGTGTCCGCCAGCCATCAATCTGCAAGAGCCGTTCGAGCGACTGCCGAAGGACTTCTGGACTGAGAACGTCGTCGAATCGAGAAGTAACATGCAGGCAACAATGGCGCATGCGGCGCTGGTCATCCCATGCTGGCATAGGAAGTACCGTGTCTGTGGGGATCTTTTTCGGTGGACTTGGGCCACGTTTCCAAAGAAAGCCCATTTTTTGCTTCGGTCAGGACAAGCTTCACTCGACAAGACGTCAATGTGGAACAGAGGAAGAAAAGGAAAATGTTTTCCTCAAGTACCCCGAGCCAAAGTCCGCCGCTGGCTCATTGTCGAGCCCAAAACCCGATCTCCAAAATCCGGGCCTACAAAACCCGCGGCAACATCTCAACACAAGCCTGAAAGTTGTTTTTCTCCTGGATGGAGGCGGTTTCGGCTCGGGTGCGGATTGGATTGGCGCTTCATGACCTGATCCGAGCCATGGGCTGGGGAGAGACATGTGTGCCGTCGAAGCAAACCCAGGCATCTGCAATGGGAACGGGGAATTCGAGAGGGGTTCGATGGGAAAGAAGACGGGATAATCCAGACACGAGATCTGGTCAGGAATCCATGCGGAAAAGTTTGAGTGCCGATGGGCGATGGACTGGGGGATGTCCGGGTAGCAGGACAATTGTTCGGCACCATGGTGGGCCGGCCTGGTCAGCAACATGCAGGGTCGCGACTCGCGATCGTTCCAGTATCCACGCGGCGTCGATCATCAGGTTTCCAGATTCTTTGCGAGATGGGGACTCAGCCCCCCAACTTCTTCAATTGTTGCCCGCTCGCCCGCTAGCCCGCCTGCTCGACCCAACAAAACAAATCTCAACGTCTCTTTCGCCGTCTTGCGGCCGTCTTTTCCTCAGACCGACTGCCCCTTTCGTCCCCCTCGTTCCACAGCCGATCGGGGAGTTGGACTGTCGTGCCCATTTCGGTCGATAAACCCGGTTTTCCAAGGCTGTGTGCGCGAAAGGATGTGCTTCTCAGGAATGGAAAGGGACGGTCACTGCAACGAAGGTAACCTTGAAGGCAAGTTGAGTGTTGTTTGGAGTGAGGATGGTTGATGCTAATCCTGGAACCTCCGCTTAATTCCGCATGGCTCACCAGCCAGCGGGTCGGCCTGCTTTGTAATGTTCTTCAGGCCTCCAAAGTTCACAGTCGACGAATACGGAATGGCAAACGACAATCCTCAGTTATCAAGCAGTGTTTGGCTCAGCCACGTTGTTGAGGAATTTGGGGTCCAAAAATGCCCTCCTGAACCCTTTTTTGCCTTGCAGCTGCAGTTTAAAGCTTGGTCTTGACCAGCGTTCTTCATGTCTTCTTCTCCTCCAAAATTCCAAAGAAAAGAATTCTCCCTCATTCGCCTCGGAAAAGATGGCAAACAGACGAGTCGCTCGACCGCGGTCCAGAAACGGCTGCATTACCTGCAAGTGAGTCCGGACTTCACCCACGATCAGCTAGCTCGGAAATAAGGTGCTGACCCCCGAGCGTAGACTCCGACATGTCAAATGCGACGAGGAGAAACCCGAATGCCTGCAATGTCAACGGTCTGGTCGGAAGTGCGATGGTTACGATACTGCGTCCCAGACTCAGCTTCGCCAGCGCATTGCGGAACGCCACCGCCCGCTTGATCGGGCCGTGTTCGGCGCCGACCACCGACTGCTGCTGCGCCAAGAATCACGTACGGAGCGGCGATACATCGACTTCTTCTACGCGAGGACGTCGCCTGCCTTTTCTGGATTCTACGACTCGAAGTTGTGGTCCTACCTCATCCCTCAGCTCGGGGAGCACGAGCCGAGTATCCGCCATGCAATGACAGCCATTGGGGCCATTCACGCAAGACTTCAGTCTCCAAAGTGCCTTCCATCGTCGGAGGAATCTTCAGCCACGACGGAAAACTTTGTGCTCGAGGAATATAACAAGTCCATCCAAGGCCTGGTGAAATCGCTCACTTGCTCAGGGGCTGAAAGCATCGAGCTGACCTTAACGACGTGCTGTCTGTTCGTTTGTCTCGAGATTCTTCGTGGGTTTAAAAACGAAGCATTGAACCACATCGAAGCGGGCCTTCGAATAATCGTCAAACATGAAAATTCTCCGGGATATACTGGACAGGAGAGCGAGCTATACGCCGAGCTCCGTGACTTATTCACCCGGCTGAACCTCCAAGCATCCTTCATGGGCCGTCTATTGATACCCTTAAAAAATCACTCTGCGGATACATTCCGCCCCGGCACCCCCTTCACCAGCCTGGTCCAAGCAAGAAGCCATCTTGATCAAGTAATGACAAAGGGCCTCCTATTCATCCGGTCCATCGGTATAATGCGCGAGAGGCGCGACACAGACGAGCTACTAGCTCTCAAAGCCGAGCAACAAGAAATCCGCTGCGACCTCGTCTCCTGGCGCTGGTCCTTCGACAGGCTGCTCGAAAAGATCGGCTCGCAGCTCAACCCCTCCGAAACATGTGCCTCTCTCCTCCTCCCAATCTACTTCCACACATGCCTCATCTGGCTCCTCACCGTCCTCGGCCGAACAGAAGACCTCTTCGACGATTTCATCCCGGATTTCGAGGCCTTGGTCTCCTCCGCTGAGGAAATCGTCCGTATCGGATCCCCCACATACCACGCCAGCCCTCCGGAGAATCAATCTGGAGACTCAACATTCACTCTCGAAGGCGAAATCATCGCGCCCCTATACTTTGCGGCCTGCCGGTGTCGCGATCCGTTAATCCGCCGCCGCGCAATAAACATCCTCCTGCACTACTCCAAGCGCGAGGGAATGTGGGACGCACGGTTGTACGCCGCCGTCGCCAACCTCGTATGCGAGGTTGAGGAGAGCCAGTGTCTGGAGCAGCCGATGTGTGCTACAGATATTGGCAGTTTGGCGAGGGTATATGAGGCGGTGCAGCCGAAGGACTTCTTGAGGAACCCGGCACTCGTGATCCTTTGGACGAGGCCGGGTGGGGTAGACGGGACGTGGAAGATGAGGAGTGTTCTGGTTGATTGGTAGATGGGCATCTCTATTGATGGATATCGGAGTATCGGGCTGTTTTCTTGATTTGCTTTCTCCATGTATTGGTCCTTGGTTAGCGAGCGGGCGGGATGGCTGTTTGGTACATTGCTTGAGCTATATATACATCATCTATATGTACTTTCTGGGTGCGTTCTAAGGTTTATGAGTGTAGGTACTCGTAATTGGTTCAAAGTCTCCATGTTGCTGCCCCGTGGCAGCGCTCGAAGAAGGAAGGCGCCATCCTGGGGGGCTGAGGTCTTGCCTCTTTCCTTCCCAGATCGTCCGTCACGCCACCTGACCATGACATTCATCCCCATCTCATCATTTGCTGCCCGGTAACTCGCGCTTGTCGGCCAAGGACGCGTGCGTATTCCTCCTTTGCCCGCATTTAAGCTCCCATGCCCAGGTGATGAATTTGCCGACGAAGCCGAGAGACTGTGTTCTCTTCCTTGCAGCCAAACACTATCGCTCCATCCGGGAAAGCCTCCACGCCAGTGGTTGGATTGCCGACTTGTCTTTCCTGCTCCCGGAGGTCCTGAAGGAAACTTGGGGACTCCCAGCATGAATCTCGTCCATCACGGTGAGAGCATTGTTGAAACGGACTTCCCCTTAGTATCCAGCGTTGGTCGTTACCCGGGAGCTGCTGGATGCTTGACCCGAGAGATACTGCAAATTTGAAGCCGTACCGTTCGAACAGAGCCTTCACGCTCCATGTTGATGCTGCCATGAGATCGAGGCCATACGGGATCCTGTTGCAGGGTGGGTTGTCGCCAAGTGCGCGGTTTCCGACTATGGCGTCTCCAAAGTTTCAGCAGAACAGGCAGTTTATTTCTGCCAGTAGGGGTGACCACGCTATTCCCTGCCTGTCGAGCTGCATCTGCTTGAGTTCGCTGTGGGGAGAGTCCATGATGATATCCATTAACTCGTACCCATATATCTCACGACCATTTGGTTCATGGAGGGAAGTTTTGGAGAGATTGACTGAAAATCCCATGATGAGCTCTCGAATGGTCAGATCAACATCTCCTGAGCGTTCGATAACGACAAGGCCATTATCCTTCAATGTTTCAAAAGAGGCATAACCGGCATTGTTGTCACTACCGGCCACGGTTTGAGGTATAGTGTATGCCGGGCCATGCACTGTGGGGGATTTGGACGAGAAAGATAACAACATCTGATGGAGTACACACACCAGTGGGACCAGCCAAGCCCTCCGCTGAGTGGTATCGTACACAATGATCTGTTCGGACACACTGTTCCTGAGGCACTTGAGATAGTTGTTGGACGGACTGAACCGAACAACATTGAACTTGCGAGTGAATGTGAACCCTAGTTGGCCTCCTAGTTGGACCGGGGCTGCAGATTGCGCCAGCAGTGGTAGATTGGCGCCCGTCCAGCGCCACGAAGTACGCCTTCTCCTTGCGCCGGACCACTTCACTTCCTTTGTAGCATGGTCTGTTCCCAATAGAACTGCGGCATTGGGACACCAGCCGAGCAAGACCCGCTCAGTTCTGAGACACTCTATATCCTCTTCCTGAAGCCAGTTACTGCGAGTCGCCTTCAGTTCTGAGACTTTAAACTGGCCGTCATGGCCTGCAATCTCTAGGTGCCATTGGATCATGTTCGAGCCTGTCTTTTCAACTGGAATCAACGCAGTCGAATATCCCATAAGGATGGTTCCAGAATCCACCGAAACAGGGTACTCTACGGCCGTTAGCTGAAGCATTTCTTCGAAGCTCATGGCTAGCCACCACTCGGGCGCTGCGTCGGTCGCGGAAACCACGGCAATTACCGCATAATCGAAAAGCATAGTCCAACAAAATGTGTCCCTGTTGTGAAGCCTGCTTAAGGGCCGCAGGCTATCCAATTTGAAGTATTTCCCATGAAAGGCGCCGGAAGATATGTGGGGAATTCTGGCGGAGTTGCTTCGGAAAGTAAGACACAGCCATTTCAACGCTTCTAACACGCTCTCCATGGATTCGGGAAAAGTCACTATAATGTGCTCGGCACTTGTCATAATCTTTAAATCTGTACCGTCTAGGATGGCTGGTAAGTTTCCAAGGGCAATTCTGGGCGGAGGAGTGGCGACTCACAATAAAACCCTCGTGGATCCTCGAGAGCACAAGTGATATAATGCAACAAATCAACACTGGAGGCTCCATAGGTTTTCCGAAGATAATCCGCACATGTTGAAAAAAGAACATAGTCACGCTTTTTTGTCAATGTCGGTACGCAAGATATATCTAATCTATCTGCGCCCCGACGGAGACTCTCGGCCAACGATGGAAGCTCCCACCCACAAAGTATAGTTCGTGTATTTTCCGAACTTACCTGCAATTCATACTGGATTTGGAAGGCGAATTCAGGGAATTGTGTCATCAATTTGAGTTTGTTGTATCCAGTCATGGATACCCCTGCATCTAGTAATGTTCGAATGAAGTTCCTGTCATTTTTGGAAATGGCCCTCGAAATGGCCATATTTGCATCACTGCCTATAAATTTTTGATTAGTATTAGCCCCTGCACGTAGCAACAGGTAAACGATCGCCGTATCTCCGCTGGAAATTGCGGCACCTAAAGCACTGCCATTCTCCGAGGCAATATCTATGTGATTGGCGTCGGCCCCTGCATCCAGTAACAGCTGAATAACTGCCCAGTTTCTGCTGTATATTGCAAAGAGTAAAGGGGTACCGTCCAGGCTCCCCGTTGGTCCAAGGTTTGCGTCAGCCCCCTCTTCTATCAGTCGTTCAACCGCTGTGTCATCTTTCCGACTAATCGCCAAAAGCAACGCCGTTTGTTGTGCCGACCACGGAGCCCCCTCGATCGCGTGTGCCCCAGTCAAAAGGTACGTCTGAGCCGCTTCAAAATTCCCGTCCTGCACGGCCATATAAAAAAGATGGTACCAATAGTTGCCATTCAACTTATCGGCGTGTCGTGTTTCCTTGGGAGGAGGACTCAGATCTTTTGGCTGTGCAGACTCTAAAATAGCCGGATGTTTCAGGATTAATCGTTTAAAGGCCACCTCCGAGACGTCTTCCCTTGCCTCCCGAACAGAGTGAGAATCGTACCAGCGTCTCGCCTGGTATGTGTCATTGCCCATACGAATACGACAGGACCATGCGGTTTCCCCGGTGGGCTCGCTGACGTTCTCATAGATCGGGGCTTCGAGGCCGGCACTTCTGCAATGGTCTTTCTCGACGTTAGTATTCAGGTTCTGTCAATCAAGCCCACCCGCCTTTGCAAGATGGTCTGAGGAGTGGTGTAATAGGGAGGGCACAGAACCTTCGAGTTTCTCCTGCCAGCTAGTTTTCATTCCTTGCCGCTCTCTGGGTGCGCTGGAGCCGGGTCCGGGGATCATAGCGGGAGACCGGGTGCGGTGATGTCTAGAGCTGGGATATATTGAATACCAGGGTAACCTGCACTTCTCGCGTTATACGATGAAGGTAGATTTTAGGCAATGTGCTGATGGATTTTTTGAAAAGGCACGAGTTTGAAGGGTGCTCGACATTCATGACCAGCTTCCAGAGCCTTGTCCTGATGAGGCTGAGAACGCCTCGCGCCCGGCGCGCGCGCTGGAGACGTGGGGTGCTGGGATTGGCCTCAGCTGCTGCCGTCAGCCGTGAGTGTGATGGAGAGGAATTCTTCATCAAAATCTTACCGCTCCACGAAAAACGGTCAACGCTTCATACTATAGAAGGGCTAATCCCCGTGGATATCCTGATCAACATACAACTGAAGCTTTGGAATCTTGGCCAGGTGATCTCGGTAAGAGAAACCGCTAGGAGGGGAGAGGACAAAGGTGGTCTCCGAGATACGAGCTATTCAGGAACTTTTATACATGCCTCACGGCTTCGTCTTCGTTCCGAAAAGGGCAAGAACGAACGACATCCATCCCGGTGGACCCTTCGGTGGATGACTTTACCTTATTATTGCCAAGCTTTGATGCATGAAGCAGCTCGCTCCTATGGACCTGGTTCCTTTATTTAGAAGTACCTTGGGGAGCCTGATGACATTGGTGACGGTTAGGATTGGCCCTGTTCTTTGTTCTTTTCTTCTTTGAATATTCCTGGAAGTATAAAAAAAAATTGTTGTGTTTCTCTCCTCCAGACGCAGTCAAGCACCCGCCTCCCCTCGTGTTCAGGAGCCACTCCCATCCAAGATCGATGTCCAACTCATGCGAAATATTGGCTGGAATAATAAGAGATTAACCTGTATTGGTTTAGTGAAGTATCGGTGCTCTCCGAGTCGTGTGGTTTCGATTTTCCCGGTATTTCTCCGGCTTTGCCCAGGCCGTGGACTACTAGACGACCACGTGTCGTTGAGTCGCTTGAATATGAGTTGGCTTCTTAGATATTACTTCATTGCTATAGAGGATAGTCTTCGCGCTCGACTGGATTTATTAGCTATATCTCAATATTTCCTGTTCCCCCTCCAGTTCCTCACCTGTTTGGTCCCCGCTCCCCGCAATGGCCGCAACAGAGAAAAGGCCAGAGATCATTGAGATCGCCCGTGGCCTCAACCACGTCCCCATGTGCGAGGACTACGAGAAAATGATCTCAGGAATGATGTATGCGCCCCCTGCATTTTACCTTCTCGTTCTAACCGGGCCCCAGGTACAACCCGCTTTTGCCGATCCTCTCAGAGGCCCGGCACCGCTGCCGCGGAGTGGCGGCGGACTATAACCAGCTCGATGCGAAGACAGTGCCCTACGACAAGATCGGCGAGAGGCGCTGGGAGTTACTTCACCGTGTTGTTGGGCGGGTTGGTGAGGGGACCTTCGTCGAGCCGCCGTTTTTACCGGACTACGGGTGTAATATTGTTATTGGGAAGGAGTGCTTTATTAACTTCAAGTGCGTCCAGCCCCTACTCCGGAGGAGTCTGAATCTTGACACATCAGAGTACTGATACTGACACTGGTAGTTTCACGGCGCTGGACACGAGCCTGATTGTTCTCGGCGACCGGGTGCAGCTCGGCCCCAACGTCAGCATCTACACAGCAGGCCACGACACGAGCATCCTGTCGCGCCGGAAATTTGTTGAATTCGGGCATCCCGTCTTCATCGGCGACGACTGCTGGATTGGTGGGAACGTCATCATCCTCCCTGGCGTGACGATCGGAGAGGGGTGCACGATTGGCGCGGGCTCTGTCGTTACGAAGGATATTCCGCCCTTCTCGGTGGCCGTGGGGAGTCCGTGTAGGGTGCTCAGGACGATTCCGTCGGCTCAGGAGGAAGAGAGGAATCCAACGAATCCGTATAGGGACTTGCCGGAGAAGGCGGCTTGACGACTTTATCCTTAAAGGAGAGCCTGAGATTTCGAGTGCGTAGGTGTTGATCTATTCACGCATGATCATCTGCATTCGATGGCATGCCAAGGGCCTGGGAACGTGGCGGAGTCTTAATCAGACGACAAACTCGGAGTCCACAGGGCATGAGAATCCAAGATCAGTTTGATCGGCGTAAGACACTGTCAATGGTTGCGTGGTATTTCTTCCCTGTTATGTCGATGCAACTGGGGCTCTGCAGTAGATCAATCGGAGCTCCAGGTACAGGGGTGGACAAGAGTTGGGGGTCATTACTCAGCCTGGATTAATGATTCGGGTGTGTATTCGTCTTGTGGGAGTAGAAATATTGATGAATGATGCCAGTGTCTTCCAACTAAATGGGGGCTGGCCTGGCGCGTCCTTCTAATGATCATTCAATCGGGTTATCAATCTCTCAAGCTTGCCCGGGGAACATCCCCAACCAAACACTGCGAGTACCTCGACCACCACCTTAACGAACACAATCCCC
>NW_027263664.1:0-13887 GCF_044049455.1 Aspergillus lucknowensis | reverse complement strand
CTAATAAAATTAACTATAATCTATTTCTATAATTATTATAGAATTTTTAGGTTTTATAATTTCTTATATAGTATATATTTTTTTAGTTTATCTTATAGATATACTTTATAATTACTAATATAGTTTTTAATTCTTTTTTTTATATTCTAGAAGTAGTAGTTATATCTAATATACTTATAAATCTAATTAATTCTAAAATATCTATATACTAGTATATTAGAATATTTTTTAATAATTTATAAAACAAGTATTAGTAGGATATAAATAAGCCCCTTAATTTAAAAAATTCTATTCTTTTCTAGCACTTCTAGTATAGATATAAGGACTTGTTATATTAGTTTATTCTTTTTTATAGCTTCTTTAATTATATTAATTATAGTCTTTAATAATTATATAATAGCTACTAGAATTATAGGATTATTTCTAAGTATCTTATTTTTATTTTTTTTTAGAATTACTAGTTAAGGTTTTTTAGTCTTATACTTATAATCTAGTTACTTACTAAAAATATTAGCTTAGCTATTTTTTATACTCTTATAATATTTAATTTTATAGTTATACTATAAAAATAACTCTATCTATCTTACCTATCTTCTTGTTAACTTTTTAATTATTATAAAATAGGTAAGATTTTTATAGTTAGATTTTATAGTAATAGTATATCTTGCTTTTTATAAATAAACTTTCTAATATTTAAATATTGCTATAATAGCTAGCAGTTTTTTATTATAAATATTATAATTTATTTCTAGTTTTATTAGTTTTTTTAACTAGAATTTTACTAGTCTTGGTTTGCTATCTAGTTCTAACTAGGTTATTCTTCTTCTAATAGTATCATCTAATATATTAGTTTCTAGTATTATAGGTAGTTCTAGGTTATATTATAGTATAATTAATACTATTATAATAGCTTCTTTTATAATATTAAAAGTTTCTTGTTATCTTTTTGTCTATTTATATACTTACTTTTTAAAGTAGTTTAAATAGAGGTATTATATAGAATATATATTAATTAATATATTTTTAATAGTAGTTTAAAAGTCCTAGAAACTATTATAGTTTCTTTAGGTTTTTTAGTATAGGCTATTCTTTAATAGCTATTATTTTAAATATTTTAGGTTTTAGCCTATTTATAGTAATCTAGTAGCCTAAAAACTTGGTTTTTTAAATATAAAATTTATATTTCTTGAGTTTATATTATAGTTTGGCTTTTCTTATTTTTTTAAGAACCTATTTAATATACTTTATATATTATTTCCTATTTTTTAAGAAAACTAATATATTATCAAGATATGCAAGTATAAATTTATTTATTAGTTAAGGTAAGTTTTCCTTCTTCTTTTTTTTATCTTTCTTATCTTCTTTATCCTCTAGTTTTAGTACTTTATTAATAAATCTTTAAAATATTAGTAGTATATTAATTAGCTTAAATAGTATTACTAGATATTTATAAAAGCTAAATTTTATTTAAAATACTATTTTTTATTTTTTCCTTTTTACAATCCTAATATAGTAGTAGGTATTAGTAATATTAAACTTAGTAAATTATACTATCCCTTAAATTTTATCCTAAATTTCTTAAATTAAAAGTAGTAAATATTAATTTTTAATAGTTATATTATTAAGTAGTTACAAGTTAATATATAGTTAATTATTTTTATCTTTTTTTAATATAAATAGGACCCTATACTCTATTAATAAGTATAAAAGCTAGATATTTCCTTTCTTAAGCTAGTTATTAATATATTCCTTTAATACTCTAGATTTTTAGTTGTTTAGTAGTAGAATCTATTTATAGTTTAATTTAATACCTTTTTTAATAGGTATAATACGGTTATAAGGCCTGTAAGATAGTAACTCTAGTTTATTAGGTTATTAAAATATATCCTAAAATTAACTATACTTATCTAGGATAGTTAGCTCCTTACTAATCTAGTTACTTATAGCTAGAATCTTCTAAAATCTTGTTTTTTTATTATTTATAATAATTTTACTATTTATAATATTACTAGTAGCCTAATTAGGTAAGTTTATTAGCCATACTCTTTCTAATAGTCTTAATATTACTATAATAATTTATTCTACTAGACTTTTAATACCTATAGATTAGCTACTAATCTTTAATCCCTTTATAGATTACTTAATCTTATACTTAGCTATACAAGTATATTATAGGATACTAGCCCCTTCTAGTCTTTTTTATTTCTTAGGCTATTTATTATTTCTCTACTAGATCTTTCTCTTAATTTAGTTAATATTTAGGTTAAGATTTTTAAGCTATAGAATCTCTAATACTATATTATACTTGCCCAAGAATATAATATTAAAACTTAGTTTAAAAGTCTTTTCTTTTATTATAATAGGTAGAGGTCCTAACTTGACTATTAATAAGGTATTTCCCAGGTTTTCCTTGTTTAGTCCTAATATAGGTATTAATATTTTCTTCTAAATATTTCTAATCTCTAGTTGCTCCGCGAAACTTGGGCTAATATAGTTTTTAATAGCTTCTAAATTAATCAAGATATAGACTTGCCTTTCTTATATTTTAGTAAATTAGATAAAATATTTTTTTACCTAAGTTTTAGTAATTATAAGGTACCTTTTCTTCTATTTTAATACTTATTACCCTTATTTTAGGTATAGAAAGTAGTTTCCAAGTTTAACTTGATAGTATATAATATAGTAATCTTTATAATAAACTATTTAATAGTATATTTTATATTCTAGGTATTACTAGTATAATTTATATAAATATTATAGTTTTTAATATAGGTATAAATTATTCTAGTTAATTATTTTTAGTTATTTTAGCTAGTAGTATATAATTTACTTAATATTCTTGTAGTATATATAGTATAAATTATAGTATATTAATTATAATATATTATTATACCTAGAATATTATATATTAGTATTAATATATTTATACTAATCCTATTAATATAGTAGATACTTTCTAGATTTCTAGAATTACTTATTAGATAGATTATATAGTTATAAATAGTAGTTGCTATTATCCTATTTATAAATAGTATAGGTTTCTAGATGCCTATTACAAGTTTTAATATACTTTTACTAATAATTCTTAGTCTTTTCCTAACATGTTAGGTCCTAATATAGGTATTAATTAAAGAAATCTCTTAAGCTTTTAGTAAGTTTTTAAGGGTTTTTCTGCATGGCTATAATAATATTATTTATCTAATAAGCAAGCTTGTTTTTATTAGTTTTTAAAAACTTGAGTTATTATCTCTAATATTATTTATTTTTATATAATCTAGTAGCTAATAGCTAATACTAGTATAGTTTATATTTTTTAATATTATTTTTTTATAGGATTTTTTCTTTTAGAATTATAAACCTATTACTAGGTCCTTTTTTACTAGATTTAAGGTCTTCTAGCTATATTTTATATTATTTATTAAATAAGTTAACTTCCTATATAATTATAGGGAAGTTGCTATACTCTTCCTCTTAAACTAGCTTGTTATTAATAGCTTTATTATAATAAGACCTACCTATTCTCTTAGCTTCTTCTTTATTAGTTTATAAAATTATAATATTAAGCTAATATTTTAGCTAGTATAGTAGTTTTTTTTAAAGAATTCTATCTAACTATTTAATTATTTTCTTAATACTTGCAAGAATTTTAGTAATTATTTTAAGTATCTTTTCTTTCTTGCATATCTTGCTAGTAATATTAATAATTTGCTTGGTATATCTTTTAATATCTATTCCTATTTTTCTAGGTAGCATGGCTATTATTTTTAGTAGGTTTAGTATAAGATTTAGATCTTATTTTCTAGTATTTTATCTAAGTTTATTCCAAGCTACTAAAAGTATACTTTACCTTTTTCTAGTAGTATCCTAGGTATTATTAATAGTTATAGTATACTTATTCTAAGCTAAAACTCTCCTAGCCTCTTCTAGGGAATTATTAGTTATAGTAGATATCTTACTAGTAATATTATCCTACTTTCTAGTTATATTTAATATTATAATTTTTTATATGGTTCTTAATTAATATTATCTAGCTCTTTTTTAAGGTCTTTAGCTATGCTACTTCTACTTTTTGTAGTCTATTATCTTATAACCTAGTTTACTATAGAAAAAGTATAAATTTTCTTTTTAATAATAATCTTGTTTTATCTTAAAAATTATTATATCTAAATCTATAGGTCAAGATCTATATAGATTATTATTTCTTTAGAATCTAGTCTAGAATTATTAGTTATTATTAATATAATAGCTACTATATCTACCCTAACCCCCTCTAAAATAATATCTCTTATAATTCTATTAGCCTTATTATTTCCTTAGCTCTTTAAGCTAGTTCCCTATTTTAAATACTAGGTTATATATTCTTACTAAAATATTAGGTCTAAATAGAAATACTATTTTCTCTTAGATATTATAATCTAAGACCTTTTTAAAGTAGTATATAAAAGTATTATCTTCTTATATTAGGTATAACATAATTTATTAAAACTTTAAAATAAGTATATTTATATTTTTTCTAGATTAGTATATCTTCTTAATCTATTTTTTAGTATTACAGGTTTTATTAATATCTTTAAAAATATAAGTAAGCTATTTTTTAAAGTAGTTATAGCTTATAAATAGCTACTTAGTATTACTAGCTAGCTTGTTCTTATCTTTTCTAGCTTCTTACTATTCTCTTATAAAAGGTTTAAACTACTTATATACTTTTCTTTTAAGATAGGTAGATATAAATATAACCTTATTAGCCTTGCTAACTAGCTTGTCCTAATTAATATTAATAAAAATTTATATTTATATAAAAAAGAAATATAGCTTAGTCTAGGTACTATTAAAAGATTTAGGTATCTTAATTTTTAAGGCCTTAGTTTTAAGCTTAGTTTTAAGTATAAGAATATAATCCTAGAGTTACTCTAGTATTTCTTAATACTTCTTAGAGATTTTATTATTTTTAAATATACTATCTTGCTAGTTTAGATTACTAGTAACCTAATTAATAACTCTAGTTTACTTGTTAAGTTATACTTATATTCTAGTAATAATTTTTTATAAGATTTTACCTTCTAGGGGTATAGTAGCTTGGTACTAGTATTAAGATATTATATTAATAGCTTTAAGTTAATCTAAAATATAACTTGTACTAATTAGTGATTAATTTATTATTAAAATAATAACTTCTTGTATATTTCTAACCCCAGGCTCTTATATAGAACTTCTAAAGGATTTAAATTAACTTATTTTATCTAGCATGGTCATATCTAACAAATATAAAGACTTGTTATAGTTTAATTAAAATTAAGATAAAAAAATAGGGCTAGCTTATAATATATATATTATAGTTTATAGAGTAAGTACTAGATAAGTTATTTTATAAAAATTCTTAGAACTAGTTACTCTAGAATAATAGTAGTATTAATTATAAAAATAAAAAAGCTAGATATAGTAATAATAAATATCTTTAAATATTTTCTAGTTTCTACTATTCTTTTACCCTTATTATAGTATACTAGGTAGTATACTTAATTAGGTCTTGCTACTTTATATACTATTTTTCTATTCTTAAAAAGATATACTAGATAATATATAATTATATAGTCTTTTATTAAGGTAACTTTATTTACTATATTCTTGGAGTAATTTAAAATTTTTTCTTATAATAATTCCTATTTCTTTTATTTTTATAATAGGTTTTAGTAGTTATATAGTAGCTATAATTTTAAATTATAGTCTTTTTATTATACTTGTAAAATATATAATATCTTCTTGTAATAGTAATTATTATTTATATAGGTGTTTAGTCTATAGGTTATATTCTTGTAGTATTATTTATCCTTATCTTAAAGTTAGGTAGTACTTAGATTTGTTAGTTTATTATTAAGGTTGGATTTAAATCTAGAGTGGCTTTGGACAGCCAGGTCGTGGTCCGAGGCTCCCTGACCCTAGCTTTCTGCCTTGTGACTCTGCTCTGCTGACTGTTGGTCGAGGTTCATAACAGAAATATAAAAACATGCTTAAATTTTAGAAAAAAAAAAGTTTACATGTTATAATAAATAATAAAAAAAAAGATTTTAATATTAAAAGTAGATAACTAAATAATAAATTTAATACTATAAAATATAGACTATTTAAAATTAAAAAGAAACTTGTAAATAATAATTATTATTTAATATTACTAGTAAGAATATAAGTTTATCTAGTATTCTATATTTTATTACTAGAACTAATAAAGAATCTAGAAAATATTAATAATAAAATAACTAAAGTTAGTAAAGAATATAAATTTAAAAAGAAACCTAGATTAATAAATAAAGAAAGGTTAAATTTAATATCTTGTTAAGTAGAAAGGTTACCTACCTAAAAATAACTCTTAGGAACTAATCAGGCATCTTAATTACTCTAAAAAGATTCTAGGATTCTAGTAATAAACTAGTTAAAAGAGAAATCCTCTAAAAAAGAAAATAAGAAAGTATTAATAGCCTGTATAATAAAGGCCTGCACGGTTTTATTCAAAATAACTAATAATTATTATGCTTTCTTAATTTTCTTTTATTTATATTTTTCTTTGTCCAACTTTTCTAATTTTTGATTTCTTTAATATTACAAATAATAAATTTGCCTGCATAAGATTAAAGCAAATTATCTTGCTTTTAAAGATAATCTAAGCAAGTATTTAATTTAGTAATTTAAGTTATAAATATTGCTAACTTTACTTATTCCTTTTTTTTAAAGCCTTATTTTATTTTATATTATAACTAGCTACTTCTACTTGCTATTACAAAGGTTTATTTAGATTTAATGTATTTTAATATGTATAGATATACTTCTTATAACAAGAGGAATCTTCTACTTTTATACAAGACTTGTTAAGTTTTAAACAATATTTATATAAAAAGATTATATTAAAACCCTTTTTAGAAGCATGGGATTAAAGCTATTGTTTTCTACTAACTAAGAAGATATTATTATTAGTACTTAAATATTAAGAAAGAAATAGGATAGGTTGCAACTAAACTTACTTGGGAAAGCATTATTTATTATATCTTTAGGGACAAAGATCTTAAGAGAGAGGGATTATTAAAGAATTAGATACTAATAGCTAATAGAATCTATTATACTATAGCAGCTTGCTATAATATTAATAGTAATATATTAGACTAACCAAATTATAGTAATATAGATATATTAATATAATACCAAGAAAATTTAGTTAAAGTAATTAAAGTAAAGTAGTATAATTAATATAATAAGGCAAAGCAGGATATAATAAAATAGTTTAATATAATATAACAGGAAAAAATATATAAGGACTATTATTACCTAAACTGAGAATTTTTATTCTCTATCTATTATTACTAGACTAATAATATACCTATTGTTTACTAATCTATTCAGAATATCTGCCTCTTTCTATACTTGTTTAACCTTAACAACTATACTCTTTCTTTATTTACTTCCAGAATACCCTTAGGTTCCTTAGGTTCCTTAGGAAGGATTGGCGGACCTAAAATCTAACATAAATGATCTTTAATTTTATAGAAATAAGGGATGCTATTAAAAATCTTCTTAAAAATAAGGAGTTTATATTAATTAAAAGCTTTAAAACCAA
Organism: Aspergillus lucknowensis; assembly: GCF_044049455.1. Classification (NCBI taxonomy): domain Eukaryota; kingdom Fungi; phylum Ascomycota; class Eurotiomycetes; order Eurotiales; family Aspergillaceae; genus Aspergillus; species Aspergillus lucknowensis. The sequence goes on along the minus strand of NW_027263664.1, from coordinate 6,284 downwards.
AAAATTATATAATAAAATAGTACTAGAATTTATAATAATAACAAAAATATTTATTTTCTTATTTAATATCATAATAGCTTAATTATTTAAGTAGTACTTATAATATTATAAATATAACTTAAAATAATGCTATACTTTTTTATAAAACTTGTTTTATCTTCTTCCTTTTTATAAACTCTTAAATATAGATTTTAAAATATTTTCTAACTAGATTAACTCTAAGAATATTAATAACAAGAATACCCCAAATAATTAGATTATAAAAAAAAGATCTAGATAGACTCCCTATATTTAAACTAAACTTTAATTTAGAATATAATCTAAAAGCCCTAATCTTATTTAATATAATCTCCTAGTTTTACTAACTAGAATTAGCTACTTATAATTACCAAGTTTTATAAATAAAAAAATATGACTATTAAGACTATAGCAGGTCTGTTTTAATCTAAAAAACAATTTAAGACTAATAAATATTTATATGGCCCTTATTAAGTATTACTATATAATATAACTAAAAGCTTGATAATATTAGCTATAACCTAGTAATAAGTAACTAAAGATTATCGTATCTTATATAGCCTTGAAAGTATATAATTTAAGAATACTAGAATATTATTAAAGCTACTTATTAACTAGAAGCTATTAGCAAATATTCTTAAATATCTTATTAATACTAGTTATAATATAAACACTACTAGAGATATTTAGTCTTATAAGCTTATCTTTATATTCTGCTTTTTATATAAATTCTTTTTCTTTATAAAATTTTGTTATCCCTGCAGGATCTTCTTCTTATTATTCTACTATAGTTTCTTGTATATACTCTATCCTATCTTATTCCTATATTTTGTTATTTTTTTTGATTTCTATATTCTACATGTACTATAACTTAGACAATTTCCTTTATTCGTTATAATTATTTTTTTCTATTTCTTGCTTGCTTGTTATACCCCTACTATTTACTACTTATTTATTAATATATTCCACGATTTGCCTTGTTCCTTATCATCATACTTATTACTTGTTCTTTTAAAACCCCTAGTATATATTATACTGCAACTTGTTAGAGAACTTGGACATTGACAGCCAATGGATCTGCTGTGCCGCGGCCTAGCACTAAGGCAGCTACAGATTAATAATAATAGGCTGACCTGATGATAGCAATATAGCAATATTAATATAATACTAAGACTAAAAGTGACTATAGTCATGCTTATTAAAAGAAAAAGCGTAATAGAAATAAGTTAACATGCTTGGCTTGCTATAAAAGCATGATCGGTAGGATAAAGATTGAATATATAAGGACTATCTTTACTTGTATCTAGAATATTTTATTTACTATCTACTATAAACTAATTTAGTAATACTATATTATTTATTAATTATTTTAAAGTTATCTACCCCCTTTTTATATATTATTTAACCTTAACAACCTATATTCTCTTTATTTCCTTTAAGAAAACCCTTAGGTTCTGTCCTATAGAAGCATTAGTAGACCCTAATTAATAATAGTAGATTCCTGATTAAAGTAAAAAATGTATATACTATTAACAAGCATGACTGGAGATAGTAATATTTCTAGAAATCTATTACTACTTACAAATCTAACTACTAACTCCAACAAAATTATGTAATTAGGTAATATAGTTAACTTTTTATTAAACTACATTAGCATATTATAATTATTAAAAGATATTAAAATAAACAAGCCTAAACTATTTAAAAATAAGTAATAAATCCTAAAAAGTTACTTAACTATAATAAACATGTATATCTATATTAATAACTTGGGGAGTATACTAGAAGCCAATAAAATTATATTTACTATCTCTTACTTTAAGAGACCTGTATTTAATTGGTTTGAACTCTATATATATAACTATTAAGAAAAAATATAAAACTAGAAAATACTTATAATTAACTAGAGCTTTAATAAATACAAGGTTTTTAAAAAATAGATTAAACAGGTATTTAAAATTTAAAATACTATAAAAATTATTTAGAATTAAATCTACTTATTATATTAAGAAAAAAAAATATATAGGGAATATACTATAAAGCTCTACTAGATTATATCTAACCTGATATTTAAAAATAATATATTTAAGTCTATCTATTATAAAAAAATTAAAAAGATATATTAAGAATATACTTGTACTAATTAATAATAAGTCTAGAGGTTTAAACAAACTTATTAACTAGGCATCTAAGATTAAGATCTAATATACTAAATAATAGCTTAAGGAATAAAATAGAAAAAAAATATTTAACTATTAGAAGTAATACTAAGACTAAGATAGAGATATTAAAATATAGATACATACTACTATTAGCAAGAAAGGTTTTCCATACTAAGATAGTCAAAAAAGGAGGAAATTTAAAGGTAAATATTTTAAGTATAAAAAACCAGGGCATAGAGTAAAAAATCTTATATTAAAAAGGATTAAGAACTAGCTACCTATAATTTATAATTTAGTATTATATATAAAACCTAGCTAATACTATCTATACAATATACAAGTAAATAAGCCAGTAACTACTAGAAGATCTAGCAAGTAAAAATATTAGCACTACCTATTTCCTTATATAAATTAGAGATAATATTATAAATAAATTATATATAGTTGAACCATATATTCAGAAGCATAAAGATTATTATAAAAAATACAAGTAGAAATCTAATAATTTAGAAATTAAATAATATTATTTAGTAAGACAAGAATAAGATAATAATAATAAAATCTCCTCTTTAACTAATAAATTTTATATATAGTTAATAGTTTAGAATACTAATAAAATAGTAATAACTTAGTATAAAACTTGTAAAATATAAATAAAAATCTTATAAAAAATAAAAGAAAATTAATAACCTTTAAATAATAAATCTTATACTTGCATGTTACTATATATTATATACTAGAAAGAGTCTGGAAAAACATGGCAAGATTATATTATAAAATATAAGAGACACTAAGAATAAATACTTATACCATGTCTAGAACATGCAGAAGTATATAAATAAATAGTAGAAGAGCTAGAATGGATATTAAATTTAAAAAGAATATAATTTTATAATAAATAGCTTAAATATATATAAACTGCCTATACAAATATTACCTAAGTATAGAAAGAATAATATGCTAGAATATTAACTAGGTATTTTGCTATAATAATTTTTATAAAAAAAATATAATTAACTAAAGCAAGACTATAAATAATATTTATAAATACTAAAAATACAAAATAAACCTGACTATAGCTATTTAATAAAAAAAATATAACTATATATTTATAATAAAAGGATACCTATGTTACTTTAACTGAACCATGTATAACTATCAAGTAGAGGGATGTAGTTATTTCTTTTAGAGAAATCTAGTATAAAAAAAATAACCTAAAATACTATTATAAAAAAAGAAAAAATAGTATAAGAAATATGAATAAAAAGTCTAATTTTATATTATAAAGAACTAGCTGTTATTAGTATTACTTATAATAATTAATACATATAAAGCAATGATTTTATTGGATTTAGAAGTATTAGAAGACTTTATTAGAGCTAAGTTTATTAGATAAAATAGAATTAAGGTCTGACTAATTAAGAAATATTTATAAATCTGTAAATTTGAGGGAAACCTGCTATATAAATGACCTAAGATAGAAATAAAAACTATTTAAAAAAAATTCTAGAATATATACTAAAAACCTAATATTTAAGGTTATACCTATAGAAGAATGACTATATAATATAACTATTAGAATATCCTGGCCTATATAAAATAAACTAACTATTAACTAGGTAATAGGGGAGATTGTAATTAAAAAATAATAACTAGTTACACAAAACTAAGATCATAATATGTAAATATGCAATATTGTAGGAAAATTAGGGAAAATCTTTAATAAGAATTAAAAGGTAATAATAGCCTTAGATAAGAAAACCAACTAAATAGGAATAATTAATAAAATATAATAAGTATTAAATATAACTAGAAATAATAGAACAAGTATCTAATTCTAGGAGAATAGATATTCTAAGCTAAAAAAATTTTATAAAAAAAATTGCTGAAGTTAAAAATTACTACTAATAGAATGCTGCAAGTTTATTAAATTATTTATAAAACTAGATTACTAATTACCTAGTTATAAACTATAATATAAAACAAGAATATTACTAAAACTAAATATTAAGCTACTACAAATTAAATAGTACTAGAAATTACTTAAAAAATTAGTAATAGAAGACAAGTTTATTAAGAAATTCTTGGAAGCTAGATATATATATATATAAATTAAAATCCAAGATATTATTATAATTAATATTTATACTAAAAAAGTAGGAAAATAAGAATAGTAATTAATTATAAAAAACTTAATAATACTATAATACTAGATATAAATAAGGCACTATATATAGGGCAGAAGAAAGATTTATTAAGAAAAGTAAAGATTATAACTATCTTTAATATATAATAGGATTATTATAACTTCTTAATATATAGAAATAATATCTAGAAAATAGCATTTCTTATTAACTAAAGGTTATATAAATAGGTTATTATATTTATAGGACTTACATGATTACCTATAAAATTCTTAAGGTTTATAACTTATATATTATAAAAATATCTTGATAGGATTATTGCTATATATTTTAGTAATATAATTATCTACTTAGAAAACCTTAAGGAAGTATAAAGAATATATTTAAGAAGTTATAATAATAATATTAGAAACTAGGCTTATACTAAAAATTAGAAAATATAAATTTAATACTATAGAAAGTAAATATCTAGATATAAGGCTTATATTAGAAGGATAGTAAATATTATAAAAAAGGTTAATATAATATTAAATTAGCTAATACTAACTAATAAGAAAGGAATACTAGAATTCTTAGGAATATTAAGATACTATCTATTTAGGAATAGAAAAAGTAGGAATTAATAGATTTAATTAAAAAATAGTTAAGAAAGTATTAATTTTATAACTATATAACCAAGAGCAATAAAATTACATAAAGCTAGATATATTAAAAAAAGGATTAGGAATAGTTCTTGAATAGAAAAATAATAATAAAAAATTATAATCTATCTTATTCTATTTAAGGAAAATGATCTAAGCTAAATAATATATATAATTAAGAGATATTTATAATTAATAAAGGATTCAAGTATTAGAGATACTATTTATAAAAAATAAAATATAAAATAATTATTTAAATAGATTACAAGAATTTAATATTCTTTATAATAATAAAAGAATTTAAAAATAACAAGTATAATAGGCTCAAGAGCTTTTATAATATTAATTTAAGATTAAGTATATTAATAGCAAGCAATATATTATAATAAATATACTAAATAGAAATTCTAACTATATAATTAATATTAAGATTCTAGAAATAAATATACTAAAAATTAACAAAAATAGATTCTAATTTAACTAAAAAATATAATAAATAATAATAGTTATAATTAATAATTACAAGTTTCTTGTATAACTTAAGAAAAAATAAAAAAAATAGAATAATCTAAACCTAAAGGTTTAATATAAATAATATTACAAAAAATAAAATATTACTATAGAATAGAGCAATTATAATATCTAATAAAATAATTAAAAAAGCAATTTAAAAATACTATAACCTGCTATTTAAAAATTTCAAGAAATTAAGAAAATAATAAAAAAGATTTAACAAGTATATTGTGTTTTATAAATATATAAAAGAATATAGGACTATATTATATAATATAATAAATATAACTAGAACAAGTAATTATAATATTAACTATATAATAAAATATAAATACTAAAAATCTTAATAAAACTATAAAAAAGTATTATAATTAATTTTATCCAAGAATTGCTATTATTAAAGAATTCTATTATAGAAATTACATATATAAATATAATTATAGTTATATACAAGCATATAAAATTTATAATTATTAAATTAATATAAAAGGATATTATTATAGAAAAGCTAGTATATTTTAATATTATAAAAAATATTTATAAAAATATATAGAATAAGACAAGATATATCTACTACTAATTATTAATAAACTAATAAATAAGTAGAAGGAATAATTTAGTTAATTAAATAATATTTATAATACTATATAGACTAGAACCAAGATAATTAGATAAAATTATTACTAATAGTTTAATTTGTAATTAATAATATAAAAAATATAATAATAGGTATTATACCTTATTATATAAATCTTGGAAGAAATCCTAGAATATATTAGGAACTATTACTAGCTAAAAAATAATTA